>NC_046977.1:3167878-3270378 GCF_009769545.1 Cyclopterus lumpus | reverse complement strand
ACTGGATACTTTGTATATTGTATAACATGTTGCAGCATCCTAAATAGATACTTTGTATATTTTATAACATGTTTGATTATCTTAACTGGATACTTTGTATATTGTATAACATGTTGCAGCATCCTAAATGGATACTTTGTATATTTTATAACATGTTGCAGCATCCTAAATGGATACTTTGTATATTTTATAACATACTTTGTATATTTTATAACATGTTTGATTATCTTAACTGGATACTTTGTATATTTTATAACATGTTGCAGCATCCTAAATGGATACTTTGTTTGACAGCTGCCTTGCTCTGTTGAAGGAATAATTTATGAGTGTGCCTAATAAATACCTCGGAGTAGAGTGGGGGGGGCAGATATCTGAACTCTGTGATGTAGGTCAGCAGGGAGCTCGGGTCCTCTCCCAACCCGTCGGACCCATCACAGCCGAGCAGACACTCCCGCCTGCGAGCCTCCGATATGGCCAGATCGCTGTAGCTGGGCGGCGCTGCAACAAACAGACGAGCGTTAGAGAGCCTCCCAGCAAGCGGCCGAACCCGCCCGTGTTTGCGCTCCCCGGTCGTACCTTCGGGCCTCTCGGGCAGACCCAGCCAGCTCAGCGCGCTGCAGCTGCTGCTGATGCTGGAGGTGCGGGTGGAGCAGGCGTGCAGCGGGATGGTGCCGATCACCAGCGGCAGCGAGAGCGACAGGTTCAACCCTCCGGGGACGTCCACGTACACCTGCAGGGAGACGGAGAGCCTGAGAGGGAGCCGGTTGGACCGGTTCCTATCAGATCCTGATGGGACCAAGCATGTTGAAGCACAGCACTACCTGCCACACCTGAGACCAGAACACCTTGCTCCATCACCCGTCCTCCATATGTCCATATCCATAACCTTATTAGTGTTTACTGTGGTCTTTTAATTTTAAGTATGAAATATTACACCATAGTACATTTTGAACATTTTGAATCTTTAGATATTATAATAATAATTATGTCCTTTTTGTTTATTGTGATACTTTTTATTCAATATTACTTCTGAAACTCAAGCATCATTTTAAATGTACAACTTTTTCTTGTAACCGAGCCTTTTTTATTGTGATACTCTTAATTTTAAAACAATAATCCTTGAATACCTCCTCAAGCGTCACCTTGAATGCACAAATTGTACTTGTACCTTGTAATTGTAGTACTTTTACTGCGGATCTGAGTCCCGGGTCAGACTCTACACATACTGGCTCTGAGTCTGCACAGAAACCTGGACTCACCACGAGGGCGTACTCCACTCTGATGATGGGGCAGTCCAGGATGGAGGGGGACACCGGGGGGATCTTGAGCAGCTTGCCCCCCCAGCTTTGGCTCTTGCCCTGCAACAGAGGGTCTCCTTTCAGGTTGGACACCAGCTGCTGGATCTGTTTACCCTTGCCTTTGGCATAGAAGGTCTGGGTCTGGTACAGGGCGGCCTTGGGCACCACGACCCTGGACGAGCAGTTCTCCACCTCAGCAAATATTTGGATCGACTCGCCTTGGAGAGAAGGGAGAAGAAATCAGTCTGTCGGACTGAGAGAGAAGTGAAATAAGTGAAATCTCGAGAGTGAAAAAAAAGGAAGAGCTGGAGGAGTGAGGAGGAGGAGGCAGCTCACCTGGTGTGTAGCCCTTACGCTCGATCTTGGCGCTGAGGGAGATCGGGCCCGAAGCACAGAACCAGCAGCACAGCGTCTTCTCCTTCGAACCGGCCTGAGGGGCCTGAAGCACAGCATCACCCGTGTTGGCTTTGTAGCCGAGAGTTAGACGAGAAGATCGATACCACACTCGGATCTGTTCGTACAACATGAAGCTACAGCTGGTTAGCTTAGCTTAGCATAAAGACTGGGAACTGGGAGAATCAGCTAGCCTAGCTCTGTCTGAAGCGACAGAATGTGTCTATCAACGTCTCTAAAATGAGCAATTAACGTGTAATATCTTCAAGAGGTAACGCTGCTATCTAGAACCATTGGGGTTCTTCGGCTCCTCCTCATGGGAGAACCCTTTTTGGTTCCTGGAATGAACTTTTTTTAAAGAGTTACACCTAGAACCATGTGTGAAAGGTTCAACCCAGCACCCCCTATGGAGGTTCCATCTTGAACCTTTTCACCTCCTAAGGGGGCTAACAAAAAACCCTGGGGGTTCCACCTAGAGGGCTTTCATCTAGAACCCTCGCAGGGGGTTCTTTTGAGAACCGTTTTACAACCCAAGGGTTTCACCTAAGAACCACCCATTTTAAAACCTGTATTTCTTTTACAGCCTACACACACACATTATTAAATAAATGGTGTTACTATATTTGTCATATATCTGTATATGTGTGCGTGACGTCGGTTGGACTCCTTTTAATAATAATAATAATAATAATAATAATATCATATTTTGTGATAGCTTAGCCAGGACAGCTTCATGCTAAGCTAACGTTCCCAGAAGGAGGAGCGTCTCGTACCAGCAGCAGCGGCGTGTTGATGTCGATGTGCTCGAACACGATGAACTCCTTCTTCACTTTGACCGGCAGCAGCCACGGACGCAGCAGCTCGGCCTTCACCCAGTACCTCACGCTGCCGTGCTTCCCCTCGAAGGACGTGGCCAGGGCCCTGAGCGGAGAGGAGGCCACTGTTCAAGAGCCAGCACAAGTACCTCCAGGCTAAAGGTGCTTCAAGTATCAGCAGGAGGAAGTACTCATTGTGCAGGGAAACGTTTCCTGGACAGATAGTTTAGTCCAGAGGGGTCCCAACCTGAGGGGTCGGGCCCCTCTGGAGGGTCACCGGTTACAGCTGAAGGGGTCGGGAGGTGAGGAGGAGGAGGAGGAGGAAAAGTGGACGATAGGAAGTAGAAGGAGAAGATGAATGAGAAGAAGAAGAAGGAGAAGAAGAAGAGAAAAAGTGGACGAGAAGAAGAGAAAAAGTGGACGAAATGAAGGAGGAGAAGAAGAGAAAGGAGACGAAGAAGAAGAAGAAGAAGGTGAAGAAAAGACGAAGGAGAAGAAGAAGAAGGTGAAGAAAAGACGAAGGAGAAGGAGAAGAAGAAGAAGGTGAAGAAGAAGAAGAAGAAGAGAAAAAGTGGACGGAATGAAGGAGGTGAAGAAGAAGACGAAGAAGGAGAAGGAGAAAATGAAGAGAAGAGAAGAAGACGAGAAAAAGTGGACGAAATGAAGAAGGAGAAGGAGACGAAGATGTAGGATAAGACAAAGAAGGAGATAAAGGAGAAGAAGTGGAGCAGAAGTATAAAGTGCTCATGAACTCCACGCTGTACTTGATGTGAAAGTACTCACATCTGAGGCAGGTTGAAGGTGAAGGCGAACTCGTGCACTCCGGCGTGCAGCACGGAGACGCCGTCCTCCGGACCGCCGTCTTCTGGAAGAGAACCATCAGGAGGCTTCAGTCACAATGTAACCACGGTAACCAAGTCGGTTACAGTCAGAGGACTGACACCACACCCAGAAAATACTCTGACAAGGAAAAGTACTCATTTTAATTCATAATCATTTGTTTGTAAATGTGATCGGGTTAAAAGTCTGTTTACAACTTGAAAGTATTTCAACATGAAAGACGTGAAGAAGAGAAAGAAGTCGACGTCTGCAGCTTCCTCATTTCTGTTGTTGGTTAAACATCCGGATTCAACCTGAACGCCAGCTTCCTGTCTGTCTGTGTGTCTGTCTGTCTGTCTGTCTGTCTGAGAGCTGTCATCAACAGCTTGCTTGCATGTGTGGTGTGTGTTGCACAGACACACACAAATATATATATATATATATATATATATATATATATATATATATATATATATATATATACATACACATACATATATACACACACACACACACACACACACACACACACACACACACACACACACAGCAGGACCAGACCGGTATGAACCAGACTCAGCAGCTTCCTTCAGCTGGAATCTCCGGCTCCTGCATCACAGCTCGGCTCCTCATTGGAGGAGAGCGAGACACGAATTAGAGGCCGGGCTCTGATTGGCTCGGCCGCGACAAGCCCCTGCCCACATAAGTACAGCCATGTGGTGTGTTGCAGGAGAGGAAGAAGAGGAGGAGGAGGAGGAGGAGGAGGAGGAGGAGGAGGAGGAGGAGGAAGAGGAGGAAGGAGGTAGAGGAGGAGGAGGAGGAAGGAGCAGTGGACTAACAGGTCGAGCTGAAGCTCTGTTGGAATAAATGACGAGAGCAGAAAAAACGTCTTTTACATTCACGTCTTTTTTATTCTTCAAAACATTTATGAACATTTACACGTTGATACAAAACATAAAGAAACAATTTACTCTCACGATCCTCCTCGGCCGATGGAGTTTACTCGTCGTGGTTATTATGGGATGGATGATCAAACTTGCGGGCAGGAAAAACCCGTTTCTTTGTCCGGTGTGATATTAAAATGAGCATCTTTAAGACAAGCCAAGTTCAATAAAGAAACATATAAATATATATATAAAAATAACCTTGAAACCATAATTACAGATTAAACTTATCTCTATGACGACGTTTTATACGTTTCTATATCTGAGGAAGACCACGTGACGCGTTCAGGAGCTCAGGAATGTTCATCGTTTCCTCGGAGTCATTGAATTCATCCCCCCTGAAAGTTGATGTCATGCTTCACTCCTTCTTGACCTTTGACCCCACCCCCACATAAACCCGGACAGGAAGTAGATAAATAAAAAGTCCTCCGTGTTCTTCTTCTCGATCCTTTAAACATTCTCACGTTTAGAACAAAACAAAACGGAGCCGACGGTCTGATCCCTCGTGTATTGGTTCCCACTGGTTTCCACTGGGAACACTGGGAGGAGGGGGGGGGGGAGGGGGGGGGGGGGGGGGGGGTTCTCATTTAGAGCAAACTGTCCTCGTTTGCATCGTGTTTTACAAGTAAAAACAAACAGAAGACAACAGGTGGAGGAGGGAGCTTTAACCAGCAGCTGATATGATTCTACCCACAGAGATAGTAGTCAGCAGGGTCCTCCTCATCTCCTTGTCTCCTCCCCTCCTCCCTCCTCCCCTCCTCGTCTCCTCCCTCTTCCCCTCCTCCCTCCCTCCCTCCCTCTCTGGCAGTTTCTGAACAGGTTTGAACCGCTTCTAACAAAGGGAGTTGGCTGCTGGAGCCTCGCTTCAGGACGTCATCAGTAAAAACACGTCCATCTCTTTTTCACTTCGAGGGGACGAACCACGAAACATGAAATATTGACGAAAACAAACAGTTTTTTGTTGTTGTTGTTGTTGTTGTAGCGTTTCTCAACTTTCTTTCTTTTTTTTTTTTTCTCCCTCCCTGCAGCAAACAGAGACTCGAAGCCACAACAAGCCTCTTATTTAAAAAAAAAAAAAAAAACTCACGAGCATCGCTTCGTGCGCGTGAATCTGGTTTTGAAGCATCAGCTGTTGCATCAGCACCAAACCGGTTTGGAAGTTTTCAGACGGTTTTTTGTTTGTTTCGTCTTTCTGTATTAATAAAGTTTTTTTTGTAGTACTTTTTTTTTTATACACCAGGAGGAACCAGCGAAAAAGTTGTCGTGGATCAGCTGTTGGTGTAAACAAGCTGTTGGTGTAAACAAGCTGTTGGTGTAAACAAGCCCGGACTTACCTCGCTCGTCTCCTATCAAGGTGTCGCGCTGGTGCAGGTACTCCACCTCCTCCGTGTAGTTCTGGGTGTACGCCGTGTTGGCCCCGGCGTTCCTCGACTCGGTCCACCGCACCTTGGCGACTCCTCTCGCGGTCATGTGCAGGCTCCTCACGCGCACGTCCCCGGTCACCTCCACCACCACGCGCCCGGACACCGGGTCTCCGCCGGAGAACGCCGGCAGGTTGTTCTCGTTCAGGCTGTCGAAGTAGACGGCCAGGGCCCTCACTTTGCCCAGCACCATGACGAGCAACGACCCAATTATATTAATAATAATAATAATAATAATAACGAAACACTTATATTATTATTAATAATAATAAAGCGTCTATGGAGGAGAAGTTGTGCGTGCAGAGCCGCGTGGCGCGGGGTACACGCGCCTATCTGCGGGCGCCCATCGCAGAGCCGGGTCCTCCGCGGCCGGGGTGTCGGTGTCGGTTCATCCGGGTTGAGACGCGCAGCTGACGGGCCGCTCCAGGTCTCCTCCCCGGTGTCTCCGGTCTCTGCTGCCGTCCGCCTCCAGCCGCCCCGCTCTTAAAGCCTCTGTGCGCAAAAAATAACCTCCACTGAGCATGTGCGCACACGCACGCGCACGCACACACACACACACGCGCGCGCTGCAGTACAGCCTGTTGTACAAATACTAGGAAATGTCTGCGCTCACAGTTCTTATCAAAAGGAAATAGATTAACAATATTTACTGGATCTAAGTTGGCACAAACGGTGGAAAGTAACTTAAGTTGAGAGTTTTTCCATTTTACACTTAACTCCGCTCTCAGATGGAAGTACTCTAAGTATAGTGAAGTATTAAGTAGTAGTATAAAATAAGTACCCTGACTGTGGTACATGTTACAGTTACTGTAAAACAAAGGAAAAAACTACAAGTGATACAATGACATAAAGTAACTAAGTACATTTATTACATTTATAGTATTTCCATTTTATACCTCGACTCCACTCTCAGAGGGAAATAATAAAGTATACTAAAACTTCACTTTGTATAAACTTGGTTATATTTGTAAAAAGAATGCTGCCAAGGAAAATAGTACACAAGTAAAGTCCTGACAAATACATTTTTAAAAAAAAATCATAACTATATCCTGAATGGATGTAATTTGGCACAAACGGTGTAAAGTAACAAAGTACATTTACTCACGTACAGGTTTAAGGTACTTGAGCATTTCCATTGTGTACTACTACACTTCTCCTCCACTCGGAGAGGGAATTCATATTAAAGTAGTGAAGTATGAAATAAGTACTTTAAGTGTACTTGAGTAAATGTACTATATTCAACCGTTACTGTAAAACAAAGGAAAATACAAATACTAAATGATACAATGACACAAAGTATCAAAAGTACATTTACTCAAAGACTGAACTCAAATACAATATGGAGGTACTTTACATGACGTACGTCGAACTGGTAGCTAACCACACACTGGTGGAGGGAGCACTGGGAGCACTGGGATGATGATGAGATTTATATTAACATTTGATCAAATATATATGCATAGTATTTTTACAAACCCAACTTTAACCAAGTGATTATTAATGTAACGTGTCCTTAAATTTAAAAGGACATGTTGCAGGAACATGAAGGATCCTCTGGGTGTCGATGACTCCCTCATTTATGAATCCATTCACCTTCTATAACAACAACAACAACAACAACAACAACATATTCAGTTTACAATCCAACACGACAAAGAAAAGAGTTAAATCATCACATTTGAGAAGCTTTAATCTGCAACTTTAGCTTAAAAAAAAAACGTTTAATCGGAGATCGAAATACTTTTCAATCGATTGATCAACCGATAGTTGCACCAGCCGACTGTTCTGCACCTCATTACTCCATCAGGACGGTGACCTCTGACCTCATTGTAAATGTGTCCTCCAGCACAAACATGACAAATATTAGAATATTAATATTTTGAGCTGATCTGTAAATAATCAAAGCACACGAGTCCCTCTGCTGGTCGGAGATGAGAATCTATAAAAAGTAATTATAGTTTTTAGTGGCATAAAAGTAGAAGTAGTACTGCAGGATACACTTAAAGTAACGAGGAGGTATCTCAAGTGTACTTAAAGGAGTGAATGCACTTTACTCTGTTTAGTGTGTTGCACCTGAAGCAGTAGAAAACTAAGAGAAATAGGTAAAAAAAAAACAACTTAAATAAATAAAAACTAACATGATTTTTTTTAAAGACAATGAAAAAAAAAAGCAGAAAAATAATCATGTAAATAAAAGAAGAAATAAAAATGATTACACACAATTAAGAGTGAATTAAATCGGAGGAATTACGCGTGACTTCCGGTTTCTTTGACGTCCATCGGGAACTAAAGTCATCGTCCGTTTCTCAATGTGCATTATGGTCTGTACTCGCGTTCTCGTGGACTCGTGAAACGTCATCAGGTTCCAATTAAAAAAAAGTCCGCTTCTCGGGGTGCATATCCCACAATGCATTTCGCACCAGCAGACAGGGGAACAATGGCGGAGGAGGAAACTCACAACGGGAAGTTGACGTTTTGTAAATGTGATGTTTTCAGGAGAGAAGTTAAGTTGTTTAAGCATCCAAAGATGTGAAAAGATTCACCGACTATTTGAGGTCCTGCTCGCGGGACCAGTGAGCCTCTGGGGCGGCTCAACGGGAGCGATGACTCGGGTTGGAGGATCTGAGGACCACTCTCTGGTCTCTGGGTTTATTATTATGTTTATATATGAATATAGGATATATATATGTATATATATATATATATATATATATATATATATATTATATATATATATATATTATATTATATATTATATATTATTAATACATATATATATATATATCAATACATATATAAATATATATTATATATTAATACATATATAATATAATATATATAATATATTAAATATATATATAGTATTAATAAATATATATATATATATCCAATACATATACAAATATATATTATATATTAATACATATATAATAATATATATATATAATAATATACTGAATTGTATGAATAAGATGTCAGTGTTGGAATAAATGTTAAATATTTAACTGGAAAGTAGTGATACGTGTTATTTTGCATTGAATCATAATGGGATGTTTGCTGAAATTAATTGAAACCAAAACAACCTGATCTATAACCCTCCCTCCATTTTCCATATATCTTTTGAATTAGAGGAACACTTGTGCAGGGGAGTATATTTCACAGTAGCAGTAACAATGGAAGTTATTTTTACAGTAATAATCCCAGGACTGTCAGAAAAATACTGTACTTGTCATAACAAATAGAAGTAAGACAAATACATATTTAAATTGGCTACATCTATTAATTTGATAGTATTAATGCATATCAAATATATACTTTATAATACCATTTATAGTCTGATATTTGCAGTTTGTGGACCCTAAAGTGAGGGATGTTTGGTTCCGGTACGCAGGACAATATATTGTTTTACTGTATTTACTTTCTTATAGTTTCTACCACTGAAAACATACTTCACTTAACACTTTTATATGATCAAGTCAAACAAAGAGCCACGTGGATCTGTGTAGAAATATATTTTCTCAGACAAACAGGACACAGTAGTCAGACTCAGCAGCAGATACCCACAATGCAACAGGAGACACGCCCAGAGGAATCGATGCAGCAAACATGTCTATAACTTCCTCGTGTTAGAGCCATAAATGCACTTTGCATATAGTTTATGTTCAGTCATGCACACACACACACACACACACACACACAAAGGGACAGTTTACAGAAATACTCCAGATATCATAAACGCCCACGAACTCTGAACAGTCAGACAAAAAAAGTTAGAGAAAATATGTTCAAGGTCAAATAAAATGAAACAAAAACTAAATAGTTTTTTTTACATTCGAGATATTTCCTGGAAAAAACAAAGAATATGAACTTTATATTATACATAGTTTTATGTACGATTTAAAAATGATCAAACAAAGAAATCAAGAAACCGCACAATTATTATTTGGCTGTTTATCTTTATGAACTGAATTAATTTCCATAATACTGAATACAGAAGAACTTCAGTTTCAGACGTGTTTTTTTTTTGTTTCTATGAATTTTAAAAGTATAAATATTTGTTGTGATGAGTAAATGTCCATCGTAAAGACAGCGATGGAGGAAGTATTCAGATATTTAAAATACTACAAGTACAAGTCTTGTGTGAAAGTAAAAGTATGCAAATATAAGAAAAAGGTATGTAAAGTATAAAAATGGCCCCCCCCGAGACGTTTTTTATTATTAGATTATTATTATTATTATTATTATTGCTTCATGCATTTGTGTTTAAAGCAGGATTTCACTGTTTTACTTCAAGTTTAATAAAAGATCATTGTAGGTTAAAATATTTAAAATATAAATATTTTTTTAAATGAAGGAAGCACTTTGAAAAGTCGGATGAAGTTTTATAATCTCAGAGAATATCCAAGTTTTTCTTCAATCATGGAAATCCTGAGAAAAATAATTGTCATATAAAAAAAGTTCAACATTTACAAGAAAGAAACCCCCCCAAAAAAATATGAGAATTAAAACAACCGTTATAACAATTTTGAATTAAAATTTGTACTTCAAAACAAATCTGAATATTATCCCTCTTCTCCGTAGTTTATTCATTTATTTTTCACCCACACGGACTAAAATGCACTTTATTTGTTTCATGCAAATAAAGGAACAGTTATTATTCAACATGCTGTGGATATTCATCAGTTATCATAACATCACATATGGTGATAACAGCAATAACATGCAAATCTTCAGAGGAACGACACACACACACACACACAGGAGGAAATAAAATAAGCTCCATGCATCACGTTCATAATATATATTATTCTTATTAGTTCATGTTCATTCTGTATGTTTTTACAATAAATAAAAATAAACATTAACCTCTTAGCGTTCCTGTAAAATTCACGTAGAACGCCTCCAGACGTCCCCAAAGTAAATAGATGTTGTATTAAGGTTGTTTAGGCGTTTTCCAATGAAGGTCATTTGGAGACTATTTCAGGCTCTCAGGAGGAGACTCAGGTGTCATAAACATATTCACTGACAAAGGAACTGAAGCATAAACACATTAAAGGGTTTTTTCCCCCAAATTGAAAACAAATTGTGTGCAAAATGAACCAAAATCCACGAGTTGTCATTAGCATTTTTTTTTTAAAGAAGATTTAGAAAAAATAAAAGTTTCCACAACCATAAAACCGACGAATAAAACCACCAATAAAAACAACTCATGGATGCAACTTGAAAATATACGAGAAATATATAAAATAATGTAGTTTAACAGGCGAGCGGCGGCTAACTCGGAGGAGGCTTCCTGCGCTTGTTGGGACTCGGACCGGGAGCGACCTTCAGCCCGCGGTACTGCATCTGTACACACACACACACACACACACACACACACACACACACACACACCACAGACACACACACACAGACACACACACAGACACACACAGACACACACACAGACACACACAGACACACACAGACACACACACAGACACACACACACAGTCATTTAGTGTTTCTTTGTGGTCGTTTAGTGAACTGTACTACTTTTTTTCTCTCTATCTCTCCCTTTCGCTCTCCAGCTCTCTCTCTCTCTCTACCTCTCTCCCTATACCTCTCTACCTCTACCCTCTCTCTCTCTCTCTACCCCCCCCCATCTCTCTCTACCTCTCTCCCTATACCTCTACCCCCCCCCCCCCCTCTCTCTCTCTCTCTCTCTCTACCCCCCCTCTCTCTCTCTACCTCTCTCTACCCTCTCTCTCTACCCCCCCCTCTCTCTCTCTACCTCTCTCCCTATACCTCTACCCCCCCCCCCCTCTCTCTCTCTCTCTACCTCTACCCCCCCTCTATCTCTCTACCCTCTCTCCCTACCCCCCCCTCTCTCTCTCTACCTCTCTCTACCCTCTCTCTCTACCCCCCCCCTCTCTCTCTCTACCTCTCTCCCTATACCTCTACCCCCCCCCCCTCTCTCTCTCTCTACCTCTACCCCCCCTCTATCTCTCTACCCTCTCTCCCTACCCCCCCCTCTCTCTCTCTACCTCTCTCTACCCCCCCTCTCTCTCTCTACCTCTCTCCCTATACCTCTACCCCCCCCTCTCTCTCTCTCTACCTCTACCCCCCCTCTATCTCTCTACCCCCCCCCCCCTCTCTCTCTACCTCTCTCCCTATCTCTCTACCCCCCCCTCTCTCTCTCTCTACCTCTACCCCCCCTCTATCTCTCTACCCCCCCCCCTCTCTCTCTACCTCTCTCCCTATACCTCTACCCCCCCCCCTCTCTCTCTCTACCTCTCTCTCTCTACCTCTCTCTACCCACCACTTGAACATCAGACGGGACTCTAGACAGGAAGTCCAGCAGCTCGTTGTTGTCGATCCGGTACGGATCCCGAAGCTTCTTGGTGAACTTGTTCACGCCTGCAGAAGAAGAGAGAGCAGCTCGGAGTACTCGCACAGACATGAAGTGCATTCTGTGCGCCGCCCCGTCAGTACTCACCCCACGCCAGCACCAGGTACCGAAGAGGGACGAGGTACAGGACAACTGTGGCCACGCACATGGCGGCCATCGCCAACCAGCTCAGGAAAGGCACGGTCCAGTTAACGGAGCTGCAGGAGGAGGAGGAAGAGGAGGAGGAAGAAGAGGGCACTTCCTGTGAACACTGGCGGTGAGGCTGCAGTGGCTTCATCCAAGCCTTGATACTCACTTCTTGATCCTCTCTGCGTGCGACGCCACCTCGCCCAGGGCGCTCTGGACGCTGACTAACACCTCCTGGACGGCGTACAGCTTGTCCATGAAGCCCTTTGGCTCCGCCTCCTGACCGAGAAGATCAGCGTGTCTCAGTGCATTGAGAACTCGGGTTGTCACGATACCAAAATTATAACTTCGACACGATACCTGCCATAAATATCACGATACCCGATACTTACGATACGATACTGGTATATTTATATATAATCGTAATAAATAAAACATCTGTATGGATTCCTTTTTTACCAGCTTGTTCCTGCCCAGCTTTTTCAACGCTTAACAAATGAGATTAATATTATTAGTATTAATACAGCAAGATATTAATGACAACTACATGGTGCCATCATAGCATTGATTATACACAGCTCTAGGCCTTTTGTCCGTATCTGACCAGATGACTACATAGTTCCTTCATAAATATGAGCAATTGTCATATTTTATCTTAATTCATGGAATAATTATTTTTCCTTAACTAAAAGTAAATAAAATTAGCTCAAGATCCACCAGCATGTAGCCATTTTGCATCAATTGTGTTTCATTTAGTACACGTGTGCATTGTGACCGTTAAACTAGGATACGGTTCGGCTGTATGTGGGTGGAGCTTAAGGTGAGCTTCATGTTTATAATCACATGTGCTCTTTGAACAGTTCGGGGTGTCTGAAAGGTGCTTTAATGTTTGACGTGTGGTCTCCCCTGTCAGTGGGCTTTCCTTCTCTGTCTGTATGTCAGTGGGCTTTCCTTCTCTGTCTGTGTGTCAGTGGGCTTTCCTTCTCTGTCTGTGTGTCAGTGGGCTTTCCTTCTCTGTCTGTGTGTCAGTGGGCTTTCCTTCTGTCTGTGTGTCAGTGGGCTTTCCTTCTCTGTCTGTGTGTCAGTGGGCTTTCCTTCTCTGTCTGTGTGTCAGTGGGCTTTCCTTCTCTGTCTGTGTGTCAGTGGGCTTTCCTTCTCTGTCTGTATGTCAGTGGGCTTTCCTTCTCTGTCTGTATGTCAGTGGGCTTTCCTTCACTGTCTGTGTGTCAGTGGGCTTTCCTTCACTGTCTGTGTGTCAGTGGGCTTTCCTTCACTGTCTGTGTGTCAGTGGGCTTTCCTTCACTGTCTGTGTGTCAGTGGGCTTTCCTTCACTGTCTGTGTGTCAGTGGGCTTTCCTTCTCTGTCTGTGTGTCAGTGGGCTTTCCTTCTCTGTCTGTGTGTCAGTGGGCTTTCCTTCTCTGTCTGTATGTCAGTGGGCTTTCCTTCTCTGTCTGTATGTCAGTGGGCTTTCCTTCTCTGTCTGTATGTCAGTGGGCTTTCCTTCTCTGTCTGTGTGTCAGTGGGCTTTCCTTCTCTGTCTGTGTGTCAGTGGTCTTTCCTTCACTCTCTGTATGTCAGTGGGCTTTCCTTCACTGTCTGTGTGTCAGTGGGCTTTCCTTCTCTGTCTGTGTGTCAGTGGGCTTTCCTTCTCTGTCTGTGTGTCAGTGGTCTTTCCTTCACTCTCTGTATGTCAGTGGGCTTTCCTTCACTGTCTGTGTGTCAGTGGGCTTTCTTTCTCTGTCTGTATGTCAGTGGGCTTTCCTTCACTGTCTGTATGTCATTGGGCTTTCCTTCTATGTCTGTATGTCAGTGGGCTTTCCTTCTCTGTCTGTGTGTCAGTGGGCTTTCCTTCACAGTCTGTATGTCAGTGGGCTTTCCTTCTCTGTCTGTATGTCAGTGGGCTTTCCTTCTCTGTCTGTGTGTCAGTGGGCTTTCCTTCTCTGTCTGTGTGTCAGTGGTCTTTCCTTCACTCTCTGTATGTCAGTGGGCTTTCCTTCACTGTCTGTGTGTCAGTGGGCTTTCCTTCTCTGTCTGTGTGTCAGTGGGCTTTCCTTCTCTGTCTGTGTGTCAGTGGGCTTTCCTTCTCTGTCTGTGTGTCAGTGGTCTTTCCTTCACTCTCTGTATGTCAGTGGGCTTTCCTTCACTGGCTGTGTGTCAGTGGGCTTTCCTTCTCTGTCTGTATGTCAGTGGGCTTTCCTTCACTGTCTGTATGTCATTGGGCTTTCCTTCTATGTCTGTATGTCAGTGGGCTTTTCTTCTCTGTCTGTGTGTCAGTGGGCTTTCCTTCACAGTCTGTATGTCAGTGGGCTTTTCTTCTCTGTCTGTATGTCAGTGGGCTTTCCTTCTCTGTCTGTGTGTCAGTGGGCTTTCCTTCACAGTCTGTATGTCAGTGGGCTTTCCTTCTCTGTCTGTATGTCAGTGGGCTTTCCTTCTCTGTCTGTGTGTCAGTGGGCTTTCCTTCACAGTCTGTATGTCAGTGGGCTTTCCTTCTCTGTCTGTATGTCAGTGGGCTTTCCTTCACTGTCTGCAATGTAGCCAAAGCACTTCCACATTTCACTTCTGGCACCTTTTTTTACAAAAAGCTCCGGCACTTGACGCCATGTTGACGCCATGTTGACGCCATGTTGACGCCATGTTGACGCCATGTTGACGCCATGTTGACGCCATGTTGACACCATGTTGACGCCATGTTGACGCCATGTTGACACCATGTTGACGCCATGTTGACGCCATGTTGACGCCATGTTGACGCCATGTTGACACCATGTTGACGCCATGTTGACGCCATGTTGACACCATGTTGACGCCATGTTGACGCCATGTTGACGCCATGTTGTCTCCCCAGAGATCATCGCTGTGAGTGAGCGTTGCATGTTAGTGAGTGAGCGCTGGGAAGCCCCACCCCCTTGCAGTCAACGCGTGCAGGCAGCATTAAAGGAGCGAAGCAGTGAGTGTGTTCTGATCTGATCTACTATATATATATATACGATACTAAAAATATGCAAAATCGTATCGTTTTGAACGAACAGGTACCGCGGTACCTTTTTAGTATCGGTACACCGTGCAACCCTATTGAGAACAACGTAACGCATCAATGTGAACGTGCAGCTGTTTCACGGCCACGCTACCTTGTCCACCTTGTCCATCTTGTCCACCTTGTCCTCCTTGTCGTCCTCCTCGACCTCCCACTCGAACATGGCCTCCATGGACTGGGAAAGGAAAGGTTTTAACGGTTTGAAAAGACGGCGCTCGTTCTTAAAGACGAGTCTTGTTCTTAAAGAAGACTCTTGTTCTTAAAGAAGACTCTTGTTCTTAAAGAAGACTGTTGTTCTTAAAGAAGACTGTTGTTCTTAAAGAAGACTCTTGTTTTTGAAGATTCTCATCCTTAAAGAAGATTCTCATCCTTAAAGAAAACTCTTGTTCTTAAAGAAGACGCTCATACTTAAAGAAGACGCTCATCCTTAAAGAAAACTCTCATACTTAAAGAAGACGCTCATCCTTAAAGAAAACTCTCGTTCTTAAAGAAGACGCTCATCCTTAAAGAAAACTCTTGTTCTTAAAGAAAACGCTCGTTCTTAAAGAAAACTCTCGTTCTTAAAGAAGATTCTCATCCTTAAAGAAAACGCTTGTTCTTAAAGAAAACGCTTGTTCTTAAAGAAAACTCTCGTTCTTAAAGAAGACGCTCATCCTTAAAGAAGACTCTTGTTTTTAAAGAAGACGCTCATACTTAATGAAGACTCTTGTTCTTAAAGAAGACGCTCATACTTAATGAAGACTCTCGTTCTTAAAGAAGACGCTTGTTTTTAAAGAAGACTCTTGTTTTTGAAGATTCTCATCCTTAAAGAAAACTCTTGTTCTTAAAGAAGACGCTCATCCTTAAAGAAGACTCTTGTTTTTAAAGAAGACTCTTGTTTTTGAAGATTCCCATCCTTAAAGAAAACTCTTGTTCTTAAAGAAGACGCTCATCCTTAAAGAAGACTCTCGTTCTTAAAGAAAACTCTTGTTTTTAAAGAAGACTCTTGTTTTTGAAGATTCTCATCCTTAAAGAAGACTCTTGTTTTTAAAGAAGACTCTTGTTTTTGAAGATTCTCATCCTTAAAGAAGATTCTTGTTTTTGAAGATTCTCATCCTTAAAGAAGACTCTTGTTTTTAAAGAAGACTCTTGTTTTTGAAGATTCTCATCCTTAAAGAAGACTCTTGTTTTTGAAGACTCTCGTTCTTAAAGAAGACTCTTGTTTTTAAAGAAGACTCTTGTTTTTAAAGAAGACTCTTGTTTTTGAAGATTCTCATCCTTAAAGAAGACTCTTGTTTTTAAAGAAGACTCTCATACTTAATGAAGACTCTCGTTCTTAAAGAAGACGCTCATACTTAAAGAAAACTCTCATACTTAAAGAAGACTCTTGTTTTTGAAGACTCTCGTTCTTAAAGAAGACTCTTGTTTTTAAAGAAGACTCTTGTTTTTGAAGATTCTCATCCTTAAAGAAGACTCTTGTTTTTAAAGAAGACTCTCATACTTAATGAAGACTCTCGTTCTTAAAGAAGACGCTCATACTTAAAGAAAACTCTCATACTTAAAGAAGACTCTCGTTCTTAAAGAAGATTCTCATCCTTAAAGAAGACTCTCGTTCTTAAAGAGGACTCATCCTTAAAGAAGACTCTTGTTCTTAAAGAAAACTCTTGTTCTTAAAGAAGATTCTCATCCTTAAAGAAGACTCTTGTTCTTAAAGAGGACTCATCCTTAAAGAAGACTTTCGTTCTTAAAGACAAATCTCATTCTTAAACGCTCGTTCTTAAAGAAGACTCTTGTTCTTAAAGAAGAATCTCGTTCTTAAAGAAGACGCTCATCCTTAAAGAAGACTCTCGTTCTTAAAGAAGACGCTTGTTCTTAACCTTTTAAGTCCCGACCTATTTTCTAGGTTTCTGCTCGAAATAACATACCCAAACTAAAAAGGGTCTATCTCTGCAACCACAAAGGCTATTTGAATAATGTTGGTGTTATAATAAAAGGCAAACCATGTGTGCTTTTGTTTAGATGTGTAAATACTAGTAGATGTCTTACTGGTTAAGAGTAAATAAAGACGAAAGACAGCAAAAGTTGAATTTCCAGGTTCGCCTAGAAAAAAAAAGCACTTTCAGGATGATTATCTCTTGGATGGATGCAGAGCAAAGGTCAAAAAACACAGAGATCATAGCACAATATGGGACCAGTCTCTCTGCAAAATTTGACTTTAAAAGATTAAAGCAGAACAAAGTTAGAGAGGTTTTAGTACAGATTAATTAGGCGAAATGGGCATTTGGGCAATTTGAACCAAACCATATATTTAACTTGTATATTACTTATGGTGTTCAATACATCCCAATATAGCAGTCTTTGTTGATTAGAAGAAGAAAAATAAATTTGTTCAAAAAAAAGCCAAAGATAAGCAACATTTGTGACTATAAGCGCTAAAGCAATTCATGTTGTTGTGTTCTTTGGCTCATATCTCGGTGATGCTTTGGTGCAGAAGGATTTGGAATCTGTGGGGAGTCCTCTTGCTTTTCGCTATCTGGCTTTTTCTGATAGCACCGAGCTACGGGTTGCTAGTTCCGGAAACGTGCTGAGTGGGCTGACTCCTGACAAAATGATGATTATGATATTCTGATTCTTGTAGCCCAAGTTCTCTTGTATAACATCAATATATTTGCTCTTGTTTATTGTAAGGTTTTACACAGTCTAACTATAATGTGTATATCGGCCCCCAATTGGGCTTAAAAAGGAAATCTCGTTCTTAAAGAAGACTCTCGTTCTTAAAGAAGACTCTCGTTCTTAAAGAAGACGCTCATACTTAAAGAAAACTCTCATACTTAAAGAAAACTCTCATACTTAAAGAAGACTCTCGTTCTTAAAGAAGATTCTCATCCTTAAAGAAGACTCTCGTTCTTAAAGAGGACTCATCCTTAAAGAAGACTCTTGTTCTTAAAGAAAACTCTCGTTCTTAAAGAAGATTCTCATCCTTAAAGAAGACTCTCGTTCTTAAAGAGGACTCATCCTTAAAGAAGACTCTTGTTCTTAAAGAAAACTCTTGTTCTTAAAGAAGATTCTCATCCTTAAAGAAGACTCTTGTTCTTAAAGAGGACTCATCCTTAAAGAAGACTTTCGTTCTTAAAGACAAATCTCATTCTTAAACGCTCGTTCTTAAAGAAGACTCTTGTTCTTAAAGAAGAATCTCGTTCTTAAAGAAGACTCTCATCCTTAAAGAAGACTCTCGTTCTTAAAGAAGACTCTCATCCTTAAAGAAGACTCTCGATCTTAAAGAAGACTCTCGTTCTTAAAGAAGACGCTCATCCTTAAAGACGATTCTTGTTCTTAAAGAAGACTCTCGTTCTCAAAGAACACTCTCGTTCTTAAACGCTCGTTCTTAAAGAAGACGCTCGTCCTTAAAGAAGACTCTCGTTCTTAAAAGACGGCCCTCGTCCTTAAAGAAGACTCTCGTTCTTAAAATACGACCCTCGATCTTAAAGAAGACGCTCATTCTTAAAGACAAATCTTGTCCTTTAAGAGGAATCTTGTACTTTAAGAGGAATCTCGTTCTTTAAGAGGAATCTTGTTCTTAAAGACGAATCTCGGCCTTCGTTCGCTCACCGTGTCGGACGATTCCCTGCCGGAGGAGAAGAAGTAGTTCCAGACCAGCAGCAGCAGCAGAGCCATCGGCAGCATGTAGAGCTCCAGGTTCCACACGACCACGACGAACAGCTGGGAGGAGAGCCAAGACCACAGGCTTAAAGAACCTGAAGTACCTGCAGTACCTGAATAAGCTGAAGAACCTGAATGACCTGAATAACCTGCAGTACCTAAAGAACCTGCAGTACCTGAATTACCTGAAGTACCTGCAGTACCTGAATAACCTTAAGAACCTGCAGTACCTGAAGAACCTGAAGGACCTGCAGTACCTGCAGTACCTGAATAACCTTAAGAACCTGCAGTACCTGAAGAACCTGAAGGACCTGCAGAACCTGAATAACCTTAAGAACCTGCAGTACCTGAATAACCTTAAGAACCTGCAGTACCTGAAGAACCTGAAGGACCTACAGTACCTGAATAACCTGAAGTACCTGCAGTACAAGTACTCATCTGCCTGAACTCGAGGGACTAAGTTACTGAGAGGCACTTTAATCGGGTCCTGAACCGGTCTCGATGTGACCCCAGGTTAGTCCTGGTCCTCCTTAGACCTCAGTGTAGTCCTGTCCTCTCTAGACCTCCATCAGTAAACAGACCATCAGAGAGAAGATGGTCTGTTTCTAGAGAGTCCTTCTTAGAGCTCCTCATCGGAGCCGTGCAGTAGAATGAGAGGTTTTCTAAAGGGACCCTGGTGCTCAGAGACACTACCACCTTAATCCACAGGGGGCGCCAGAACCAACACCACTCTCTGCTGGGTCTGTCCATTAAAAATAACTCTATAGAAACAGACCATCTTCTCTGTGTGTGTGTGTGTGTGTGTGTGTCACACCACAAAGGATATGATGCTCCTCTGTGTAGACTCCCACTCGAAGCAGCTGTTGATATACGCCCCGTAGCTGATCAGGACCATGATGCACCTCTTCACACGGTTGAAGTTCTGCTGCAGCAACTGAGAGACGGAAGGTTTTCATCAACAATGAATTGATCCCAATAACTGGAGCTGCAATGATTAGTCGATCGGCAGGTAATTAATCTGATAATCTGTTAATTGTTTCAGTTATTTTTCAATAAAGAATTCTGAATATAACTCGTCAGATAATTAAAATAATATTTTAATGGGTTTAGAGATATATAATATATAATATACAATAATATATCATATAATATAATATATAATAATATATCATTTAACAATGTACTATATCATAATATAATATATACAAATATATCATATGATAATATAATAATGTAATATATGATCATATATAATATATTAATATAAAATATAATAATATATTATAAAATATTATAATATATCATAAAATAATATATTATATATGAATAAATCATATAATACATATAATATAATAATATATAATATATTGTATATATTATATATTAATATATAATATAATAAGTAGTAATGCACATAAACAAACCTGCTTGGAGACTTTGGGTTCGTCCTCGATGTATTTCTGCTCTGCAGGGACGGCAGTCTTCAGAGCAGCTTTTACCTGAAGAGGAAGTCAGAGTGACCGAGGACAGGTGTCACAGCTGTTACCTGAAGGGTCATGTGATCGAGGACAGGTGTCACAGCTGTTACCTGAAGGGTCATGTGACCGAGGACAGGTGTCACAGCTGTTACCTGAAGGGTCATGTGATCGAGGACAGGTGTCACAGCTGTTACCTGAAGGGTCATGTGACAGAGGACAGGTGTCACAGCTGTTACCTGAAGGGTCATGTGATCGAGGACAGGTGTCACAGCTGTTACCTGAAGGGTCATGTGACAGAGGACAGGTGTCACAGCTGTTACCTGAAGGGTCATGTGACCAAGGGGCAGGTGTCACAGCTGTTACCTGAAGGGTCATGTGACAGAGGACAGGTGTCACAGCTGTTACCTGAAGGGTCATGTGATCGAGGACAGGTGTCACAGCTGTTACCTGAAGGGTCATGTGACAGAGGACAGGTGTCACAGCTGTTACCTGAAGGGTCATGTGACCGAGGAAAGGTGTCACAGCTGTTACCTGAAGGGTCATGTGACCGAGGACAGGTGTCACAGCTGTTACCTGAAGGGTCATGTGACCGAGGACAGGTGTCACAGCTGTTACCTGAAGGGTCATGTGACCGAGGACAGGTGTCACAGCTGTTACCTGAAGGGTCATGTGACAGAGGACAGGTGTCACAGCTGTTACCTGAAGGGTCATGTGACCGAGGACAGGTGTCACAGCTATTACCTGAAGGGTCATGTGACCGAGGACAGGTGTCACAGCTGTTACCTGAAGGGTCATGTGACCGAGGACAGGTGTCACAGCTGTTACCTGAAGGGTCATGTGACCGAGGACAGGTGTTACCTGGTCCAGAGAGACATGCAGAGACACTTGAGGTTCCTAGAGTCCTAAAAAGTAGGATGGGAGCCAGAGCCTTCAGTTATCAAGCTCCTCTTTTATGGAACCAGCTTCAACTTTCAGTCCGGGAGGCAGACACAGTCACCTCATTCAAGAATAGACTTAATACTTTCCTCTTTAATAGTGCTTATAGTTAGGGCTGAATCAGGTTTGTCCTGGTCCAGCCCCTTGATATGCTGCTATAGGCTTATATGCTGCTGGGGGATGTTTTAGGATACACTGAGCACCTATCTCATCTTCTTTCTCTACTTATGGATGAATTTACACCTCTCCATTGCACCTTATTAACTCTGCTTCCTCCCCGGAGTCGTTGTGACTTCACGTCTCATAGGGTCCATTGGACCTGGAGGTGTCTGATGCTGGTGAGCCGGCCTCCCATTGGCCCTGCTGATGCGCCGCCCCCTTCCTCTCTACCTCCTTCTGTTTCATGGATTGGAGTTCCATTCATACATTGTCATATTCATGTAATGTGTTTATGTAACTTTGTAATGCTGTTCATTCTGTACACATGACATATATTCATCTGTCCATCCGGGGAGAGGGATCCTCCTCTGTTGCTCTCCTGAAGGTTTCTTCCCTTTTTTCCCTGTGAAAGGTTATTTTTTGGGAGTGTTTCCTGATCCGATGTGAGGTCAAAGGTCAGGGATGTCGTATGTGTACAGATTGTAAAGCCCTCTGAGGCAAATTTGTAATTTGTGATATTGGGCTATACAAAATAAACTGAATTGAATTGAAATGCATAAAGCAGCGTTTACTCACAGTGTTGTACAAGTGTTGTACTTGTACTCACAGTGTTGTACTAGTACTCACAGTGTTGTACTTGTACTCACAGTGTTGTACTAGTACTCACAGTGTTGTACTTGTACTCACAGTGTTGTACAAGTGTTGTACTTGTACTCACAGTGTTGTACTTGTACTCACAGTGTTGCACTAGTACTCACAGTGTTGTACTTGTACTCACAGTGTTGTACTTGTACTCACAGTGTTGTACTAGTACTTACAGTGTTGTACTTGTACTCACAGTGTTGTACTTGTACTCACAGTGTTGCACTAGTACTCACAGTGTTGTACTTGTACTCACAGTGTTGTACTTGTACTCACAGTGTTGTACTAGTACTTACAGTGTTGTACTTGTACTCACAGTGTTGTACAGCACCTCGACCTCCAGGTAAATGGCTCCTTTGCTTCGTCGCGTCAGCTCTTTGTTTTTTAACATGTAACTCTTCTGCTCACCGTTTCGGACCTGACGGAAATAAAAACATGGTAACAGTTTGTACTTGTACACCTTAGCGTTGTACTTTGTGTACTTTTACACTCACAGATAATAAGGGGATGGCCACTTTCCCCAGGAAGTCAGCGTTCCGGTCTCGGTCCTCATCGAACACCGTCACCGCCAACACGGAGAACATGTCTTTCACGTTGCTGAGGAGGGAGTTGATTAATATGTGATTAACGTGTGATTAAGCAGTCCTACACTTATAGTCTGACAGAAGGCAGAAGTACACGTAGTACTTGTGTACTCACAAGGTGAAGACTTTGTTCCACTCCGGGTTCAGGTTCTTGTAAACCGTGTGAGTCTGGAGCCGGTCGTTGTTCAGCTCCAGCACACAGAACGGGTCACTCTTACCTGGAAGACAGTATAAAGTACTGTGGAGGAGTATAAAGTACTGTGGAGGAGTATAAAGTACTATAGAGGAGTATAAAGTACTATAGAGGAGTATACAGAACTATGGAGGAGTATAAAGTACTGTAGAGGAGTATAAAGTACTATAGAGGAGTATACAGAACTGTGGAGGAGTATAAAGTACTGTTGAGGAGTATAAAGTACTGTGGAGGAGTATAAAGTACTGTTGAGGAGTATAAAGTACTGTGGAGGAGTATAAAGTACTGTTGAGGAGTATAAAGTACTGTTGAGGAGTATACAGTACTGTAGAAGAGTATAAAATACTGTATTGGAAAAAAAAGTACTGTACAAGACGTATAAAGTACAGTTCTGGAGTATGAAGTATCTCAGCAGTATAAAGTATCTCATAGTAGTATAAGTACTGTACAGCATGGATGTCGTGGTTACCCGTCACGTCGGCCGCCATGAGTCCTTCGGCTCTCATCACCTTCACCTGGACGATGCCGACGTCCTTGAGGTTGGAGAACGACCTCCAGGCGCTCTGGAGGAAATCAAACAGGAAGTCATTCACTCCGAGACGTTCAGTCTCTCAGTCTCGTGGAAATCTGACCGTTAGCTTGACGAGCGGCGCTCACGTAGCGTGCGAGTATTTCACGGCGCTCCTGCGGGTCGTCCAGCGGCGTGACGGACAGGTCGGCGATGGAGACGTGAGCCGAGGCCGTCAGCGTGACCAGCAGCACCACGTAGCCCCGGGACTCCTCCAGGGCCAGGTCCAGGTGGTGGGTTTGCTCCTTGGACAGAGTGGAGAGGTCCAACTGGCATCTGGACCACAAACACAGTATTAGTACACACAATGAGCTCACCAAGCACAGATGTGATGAGGTTCTATCTAGGGATCATTGGAAAGGTTCTACAGCTCCTTTAGGATGTTCTATGAGTCCTTAATGAGGTTTAGTGACACTGGAAGTTCTACTTCCTTTGAGAGGTTGTATCTAGGGATCATTGAGAAGGTTCTATAGCTCATTTTGGATGTTCTATGAGTCCTTAAGGAGGTTTAGTGACAGTGGAAGTTCTACATCCTTTGAGAGGTTCTATCAAGGGATCATTGAGAAGGTTCTAGAGCTCACTTTGGATGTTCTATGAGTCTTTAATGAGGTTTAGTGACACTTGAGGAGGTTCTATGTCCTTTGTGATCTAGGTTCTATGGATCCTTCAGGATGTTCTATGAGTCTTCAGGAGGTTTAGTGGTCATTCAGGATCTTACTAACAAACTGTATGTTGTTGTTGTTTTCACGTTTTTGTACATAACTTTTCAAACTAAAAGTTCACAGCTCTCATTATTTAACAAACAAAACCAATAACGTCAGATAAACCGGGAAAAGAGCCGCTGACCGTCCGATGAGGTCGTCTCTCTTGCCGGTGTCTTTGTCCCACACGGAGATCTCCAGCACTCCGCCGGTCTCTTCGTACAAGTTGAGGTCAAACTGCTGCCTCCACTGGGGGTTCAGGGTCTTTGGCATCGTCTGCACACAAACACCCAGATGCATCATGGGAAACACGCTCTTAATGTGAAGAAACAACATTTTCCAGACACCAGCGTGCCTCCCGAGTCCAATCAGAGGTCAGCGTTAGCGTACCTTGCTCCGGTACTTCTGGGTTCCCAGTTTGAACTTTACGTACGGGTCGCTCAGGCCGTTGGGGTCCATGGGGGTCAGGTTCCGGCCTTGGATCAGCGAGATGCTGACGATGCCTCGCCAGAGCTGCGATTTACGATGAAGCTCTGAGAGACGCTGCTGCTGTTGTACACACACACACACACACACACACACACTTTAGTCAGGAAAAAGCACAACATGCGTGATGCTGGTCTTCATATGTTAGCTTGACATCATACATAACATCAAGTTAGCCTGATAGCAAGATGTTAGCCAAATGTTAGCCCGATAGCATGACATTAGCCTGATAATGTTAGGCTGATAGCATGACGTTAGCCTGATAATGTGAGCCTGATAGCATGATGTTAGCCTGATCATGTTAGCCTTATAGCATGATGTTAGCCTGATAATGTTAGCCTGATAGCATGATGTTAGTCTGATAATATTAGCCTGATAGCATGACGTCAGCCGGATAATGTTAGCCTGTTAACATGATGTTAGCCTGATAACGTCTCATTACACAGGGCCCTGTTTACAGACACAACGCACAACAACAATCAACACCGACTATGTTTACATGCAAACTAATAATTCCACATTATTCCAGTCATGGCGTCATGTGGGGAAAGTAGGAATATTTTCCGTAGTACTTAAAGGAGCAGAACACACAAAATGGTTGACGTCTATTTGAGCTCGTCATAAACAAATGAGCAAGCAGGACGTTTATTGATTAACGAGAGGAACAGATCACGGAGAGCTGTGGCGACGATGATGAAGATGACGATTACGACGATGATGACGATGATTTACCTTAGTGGATCGTTTCCAGGACCTCCTGAGCAGCATTGTCTGAATATACATTAAAATACATTATATCAACTGATTCTTTCAGAGTGATTTTAACAAGAGGGCTGCCAGTAGGGGGCGCTAGAGGACAGGCGTACTGCAACTTTATGCTCCACGGATAAAGCATCTGGAATTAAGATTCTAACAGGGAACAATGTGCTGAATATTCATTATTATGACCTTGTTATGTTTAATGACTAATAATCTTACCGGGGAGTCTCGCCGCTCCTCCACAGGACTGTCTTTAGGCGTCAGGGTGACGGCCAGGTCCAGGGAGCCCAGGACCTGATCCGGGTGATTCGGGTCCTTCAGCTCCAGAGTGACAGGTATCGTCCTGCAACACACGGCGAGGACAGGTGTGAAGACGGCACCACAGTCTGTGACCAGAGTACAAGGTGTCAATCACCTTGTAGCCCCGCCCTTAAGCATACCCAGTTTTAAATGACCATAATTTACTAAATGAACATCACGCTGTATTGAAGAAGACTTGAAACTAGAGATTGAGACCAAAAACTAATGTTTACAATGTTTACTGAGGGAATAAATCAAGATAAGTAGAGTCATTTATATAGACTTCTATACAACCAGAGGAGTCGCCCCCTAGTGGTCTATAGAGAGAATGCAGCTTTAACACATGAAGCATAGACTTCTATACAACCAGAGGAGTCGCCCCCTGGTGGTCTATAGAGAGAATGCAGCTTTAACACATGAAGCATAGACTTCTATACAACCAGAGGAGTCGCCCCCTGGTGGTCAGGAGAGAGAATGCAGCTTTAACACATGAAGCATAGACTTCTATACAACCAGAAGAGTCGCCCCCTGGTGGTCAGGAGAGAGAATGCAGCTTTAACACACGAAGCATAGACTTCTATACAACCAGAGGAGTCGCCCCCTGGTGGTCAGGAGAGAGAATGCAGCTTTAGACTCAGACTTCCTGAAAGATCAACAGGAGTAGTTTTTGTGTAATGAGAGAAAGTGATGGATGTCCAGGTGAAGGTGGCTGATGAAGACGAGGCTCTGTGATCAATGCTTTGGTGATCAGTGTGATTTCCACTGACAGCTGGTCGAGCTGACGCTGTGACTAGGAAATGAATCACTTTTCACACTTCACAGCTTTTCTAAGACCAGCGGACAAATAAATACTTCTGACTCACGACATCCTGAGGAAGAGCAAGTGAAGTTCAATAAATACAAATAAGTCTTTTTTTATTGAAAGCTTCTGTTTTTTCAAAAGAATCTTTTATGAGGAAAACCAATAAGAGATGCTTGAAAAAATACTTAAATTTGTATAAAGTGATTTCATCGAATTAAAATGAGTCAGTTTTCTTTTTGTCAACTTACACTTTTTGAATTATTAAATCAAATTTTGTTTTAATAAATGTTGACTTTCGGACTCCACAACTCTCTGGACTTCCTGGATTTGTTTGGATCATACACACTCTAAAACTATATTAAGTATATAATACTAATAATATTTTTCTGACACTGAGCAGAAATACCGTCTGGAAAAACAATGCAAAATAAATGTTAATTAAGAATTCAAATATCAACGTTATAAATTAAGCTTTAAAACTATTTAAACAGTAATTTGATCTATTTTTATGTCCATAAATATGGATTCTTGTATGAAAAAGAAGGTCAATCTGATGCATCCGTATTTAGGTGCTGTGAGTCGGCCACGCCGAAGCAAAGGAACCGAGGAGAGTTTAGTTTTTTTTTTTTTAAAAGAGGCAAAGAATAATTCATATATCGAACCTCTGCTGCTCCAGAGACTCCAGGTAAAGGTGAGCCGAACCCATGAAGTCATCCTGGAAGCCGAAGTCGTAGTCGAACACCTGCAGAGGAGCGACGAACACATCTGGTGTTCATTCATAATTAATATGGAAAAGCTTGAGAGTGTGTGTGTGTGTGCGTGTCTTTACCTTCACATACAGAGGGTCGCTCAGACAGTCCATTATCAGGGTGGTCTTCTCCTCCCACACCGGGTTCAGGTTTTTGTTGATGGTTTTGCTTCTGAAAACTTCTTTTCCAGCCATCTTGAACTTCACGTACGGATCGCTGCTGCCTGCAAGAAGACGAACACAAGTTCTCACGGATGAACCAAGAAGAGAGAGAGAAAGAGGCGTCTGCTTGTTCCCCGACTCTACCTCCTCTGTCTCTGACGGCCAGGTTGTTTCCTCTCTTCAGCTCGACCTCCAGCTTGTACATCGCCGAGCTGGGGACGGCCGGATCGACCCCCGAGGAGCCCGGGGCCGCCATGCCCTGTGGGGGAGGAATCAATAAACCCACAAAAAAAAAGAAAATCAATAAATCAAAAATCAATGCGTCCGGCAACGAAACTGCACGAGCGGAGGTCTTTGAGAGGAATGAAAGAAGCAGCCGCTGAAGCCTCTCACTTCCTCACCCTCTCACTTCCTCACCCTCTCAACACTGAAGCGTCTCAGGCGGCTCGCTGCTCGTCCCGGGGGCGACCGCTAACAGGAAATTACACGAGAGTGGCTTCCTCCCATCAGAGTGGTGTTCAGACGCCACTCTGAGTTTTTTCCATTCTTGTACAACTCTGTTGTGACATCCTGCGTGCGCTTCGTGGCCCAACGCCGTTGCGTCTCGCTCCCATGATGCAACGGGGTTCTGCGGACGCTCAGCATGCGTTTAGAAAAGTGGAGGTTTGGACATCCACCGTGATCCAAGTGGTCTACCGTGGTCCACCGTGATCCAAGTGGTGTACCGTGGTCCACCGTGATCCACCGTGGTCCACCGTGATCCAAGTGGTCTACCGTGGTCCACCGTAATCCAAGCGGTCCACCGTGATCCACCGTGGTCCACCGTGATCCAAGTGGTCCACCGTGGTCCACCGTGATCCACCGTGGTCCACCGTGATCCAAGTGGTCCACCGTGATCCAAGTGGTGTACCGTGGTCCACCGTGATCCACCGTGGTCCACCGTGGTCCACCGTGATCCACCGTGATCCAAGTGGTCTACCGTGGTCCACCGTGATCCAAGCGGTCCACCGTGATCCACGTGGTCCACCGTGGTCCACCGTGGTCCACCGTGATCCAAGTGGTCCACTGTGGTCCACCGTGATCCAAGCGGTCCACCGTGATCCAAGTGGTCCACCGTGATCCACCGTGGTCCACCGTGGTCCACCGTGATCCAAGTGGTCTACCGTGGTCCACCGTGATCCAAGCGGTCCACCGTGATCCACCGTGGTCCACCGTGATCCAAGTGGTCCACTGTGGTCCACCGTGATCCACCGTGGTCCACCGTGATCCAAGTGGTCTACCGTGATCCAAGTGGTCCACCGTGGTCCACCGTGATCCAAGTGGTCCACCGTGATCCACCGTGGTCCACCGTGATCCAAGTGGTCCACTGTGGTCCACCGTGATCCACCGTGGTCCACCGTGATCCAAGTGGTCTACCGTGATCCAAGTGGTCCACCGTGGTCCACCGTGATCCAAGTGGTCTACCGTGGTTCACCGTGGTCCACGGTGATCCACCATGTTCTACCGTGATCCACCGTGTTCTACCGTGGTTCACCGTGTTCTACCGTGGTCCACCATGATCCAAGTGGTGTACCGTGGTCCACCGTGTTCTACCGTGGTCCACCGTGATCCAAGCGGTCCACCGTGATCCAAGTGGTGTACCGTGGTCCACCGTGATCCACCGTGGTCCACCGTGATCCACCGTGGTCCACCGTGGTCCACCGTGATCCAAGTGGTCTACCGTGGTCCACCGTGATCCAAGCGGTCCACCGTGATCCACCGTGGTCCACCGTGATCCAAGTGGTCCACTGTGGTCCACCGTGATCCACCGTGGTCCACCGTGATCCAAGTGGTCTACCGTGATCCAAGTGGTCCACCGTGGTCCACCGTGATCCAAGTGGTCCACCGTGATCCACCGTGGTCCACCGTGATCCAAGTGGTCCACTGTGGTCCACCGTGATCCACCGTGGTCCACCGTGATCCAAGTGGTCTACCGTGATCCAAGTGGTCCACCGTGGTCCACCGTGATCCAAGTGGTCTACCGTGGTTCACCGTGGTCCACCGTGATCCAAGTGGTCCACTGTGGTCCACCGTGATCCAAGCGGTCCACCGTGATCCAAGTGGTCCACCGTGATCCACCGTGGTCCACCGTGATCCAAGTGGTCTACCGTGGTCCACCGTGATCCAAGCGGTCCACCGTGATCCACCGTGGTCCACCGTGATCCAAGTGGTCCACTGTGGTCCACCGTGATCCACCGTGGTCCACCGTGATCCAAGTGGTCTACCGTGATCCAAGTGGTCCACCGTGGTCCACCGTGATCCAAGTGGTCCACCGTGATCCACCGTGGTCCACCGTGATCCAAGTGGTCCACTGTGGTCCACCGTGATCCACCGTGGTCCACCGTGATCCAAGTGGTCTACCGTGATCCAAGTGGTCCACCGTGGTCCACCGTGATCCAAGTGGTCTACCGTGGTTCACCGTGGTCCACCGTGATCCAAGTGGTCCACTGTGGTCCACCGTGATCCACCGTGGTCCACCGTGATCCAAGTGGTCTACCGTGATCCAAGTGGTCCACCGTGATCCAAGTGGTCTACCGTGGTTCACCGTGGTCCACGGTGATCCACCATGTTCTACCGTGATCCAAGTGGTCTACCGTGGTCCACCGTGATCCAAGCGGTCCTTCGTGATCCACCGTGGTCCACCGTGATCCAAGTGGTCCACTGTGGTCCACCGTGATCCACCGTGTTCTACCGTGATCCACCGTGTTCTACTGTGTTCTACCGTGATCCACAGTGGTCCAAGTCCTCCACCGTGATCCACCGTGTTCTACCGTGGTTCACCGTGGTCCACCGTGGTCCTTCTTGGTCCACTGTGATCCACCGTGTTCTACCGTGATCCACCGATTATTAAACCTCGAGTTTAAAGCTCATAAAATGCGGTTCCACACGTGTCAACTCTCCTTTATTGCTATGCTTGTATACGAGCAACAGATCAATACGAAGCATTAATATCCCCGTCCATCACTCTCAAAGTAAGAGGACGGCTCTGCATCCTGCCAACACACACGGATCCACTTACAGGGATCAATACTTCTGTAATGTGATGATGCACCGACACTGGTCTGAGGGCTCTGAGGGCTCTGAGGGTTCTGAGGGTTCTGAGGGCTCTCAGGGCTCTCAGGGCTCTGAGGGTTCTGAGGGCTCTGAGGGCTCTGAGGGCTCTGAGGGCTCTGAGGGGTCTGAGGGGTCTGAGGGCTCTGAGGGCTCTCAGGGCTCTGAGGGGTCTGAGGGGTCTGAGGGTTCTGAGGGCTCTCAGGGCTCTGAGGGTTCTGAGGGCTCTGAGGGGTCTGAGGGGTCTGAGGGCTGACGCTGAATCACCGTACAGATGTCCACAGAACACTTCCATCCTTTAAATACTCTGAAGATCCACCACAGGAAGTCAGGAACTGGATGTATACCTTCATGTTGTACCTCACAAACACACAAAGACTCCTCACGAGTGTGTGTGTGTGTGTGTGTGTGTGTGTGTGTGTGTGTGTTGTAACTGATGGTTGCGTTGCCACCAAAATGCCCCCCCCCCCAAGCTAACGTAAGTTTAACATTTTTCTCCAAGAGGATCAAGATTGATATCAATCTCTCGTCTGGTTATTAAGAAGATAACAAGAGCACCTGTAGGCAGTTAGCCTAGCTTAGCATAAAGACTGGAAGCAGGGGGAACACTCTAGCCTGGTTCAAATACAACTTTACTACTTAAATGTAATAACAATGTGTGAATGAAATAATGTGCACCTATTCCAGGGAGTTTATAAAATCCAACATTTTGACTTACTGTTCACGTGATAATATTAATACTTACAGCACTACAATACCACCATGTTGTAGAAGTGTGTTTCTATGAGGTACTGAGTCATGTGTCAAACACATCAGACTCTATTGACACAGACCTGAACACAACACTCAACACCTTTCCCTTTCAGGTCGAGTGATTCGTGAGAGACACAAAACAACACAATCGAAGCAGCAGAGACATCGTGACTCTTACTCTCCAATGTGGGTCAAAACACTTGATCCCACATTTCCCACAATGCACCATCGATTAGACCCTTCCTGCGGGTAAACCTCCATGTTGCGTGATTTAATCCTACATTTACCACCAATTTAACTGAGCAATCAAGTGATATGACGTATTTTCATTATTAATTAGTATATACATTAATTATTTAATTAATCATGTGAAAAATGTCCTTAAATGTCTTGTTTTTTCAATAATCTTCAAATATTTCATGTAATATCATATATGATAAATACTTTCTTTTGATCGATCTTTGCAGCTCTACTTCATATATTTATTTCCTCGATGACCAGAAGCCTGTGTGAGTAAAAGACAAAGTGAGAGACCAGCGGCCATAACTGCCGACGAGTGAAGATGAAAGAGGGAGAATGGAGAGGAAGTCAATACCAGCACAGAGAGAGCTGAACGTACATCTTCTTCACGTCCTCCATGACACGCCGGAGGAGCCTCGAAGGCCCATTACCATCCATACTGGTGACAGAACACTATGCAGAGATCCATACTGGTGACAGAACACTATGCAGAGATCCATACTGGTGACAGAACAGTATGCAGAGATCCATACTGGTGACAGAACGGTATGCAGAGATCCATACTGGTGACAGAACAGTATGCAGAGATCCATACTGGTGACAGAACAGTATGCAGAGATCCATACTGGTGACAGAACGGTATGCAGAGATCCATACTGGTGACAGAACAGTATGCAGAGATCCATACTGGTGACAGAACAGTATGCAGAGATCCATACTGGTGCCAGAACAGGCCGCGGAGATCAATACTGCAGATGAAGCTTATTGATACTCTTATTGGTTTGGTTCCTAATCGATTTGGTTCCTTATCGATACTCTTATTGGTTTGGTTCCTAATCGATTTGGTTCCTTATCGATACTCTTATTGGTTTGGATCCTTATCGATACTCTTATTGGTTCGGTTTCTTATCGGTTCCTTATTGATAATCTTGTTGGTGCTGCTGATACCTTAAGTACTTTAAGACACCATCAACTACTCCACCCTCCCATCACGTCTCCAGCTCTTGGCATACCTGGCACCGCCCTTTCCTGGTTCACCTCGTATCTCTCAGACCGACATCAATTCATTGCCATAAACAACTGTACATCCTCAACCTCCCCAGTCCCCCACGGAGTCCCCCAAGGTTCTGTGCTGGGTCCCCTCCTCTTCATCATTTACGTCCTTCCCCTTGGACAAATCATCCGTCGTCAATGGTCTCGACTTCCACCGCTATGCCGACGACACCCAACTCTACTTCTCCAAGACCATCAGTCACCCACTCCACCCGTCTCACTGATATAAAATCATGGACGCAACAGAACGTCCTCAAACTCAACTGCAATAAATCTGAAATACTAACTCCCTCACCCGCTCAGCCCAGACCTTCTCTCGAATATCACCCCGGACTCCACCCTCTCTTTCCTACATCACGCCGACCGCGTCACCAAAACGGCCTTCTTTGATCTCAGGAACATCGCACGCTTCCGGCACTCCAAGTTCTTGGGAACCACTGACGTTCTCATCCGTGACTTCATAGCCTCCAGACTCCAACAGCACCTCTTTGGCTCGCCCAACTAAATCCTCAACAAACTTCAGTGCGTTCAGAACTCTGCCGCTCGACTGTGAAGACATCACCCCGGTCCGACGCTGCCTTCACTGGCTCCCGGTCAAATTAAAATGTTTGTTCTGGTTGCTCCTTGAATTTCTATTTAGTTTTGTTCTGTTTGTTTATGCCTTGTGTAAAGTGTCTTTGAGCGTCTAGAAAAACGCTATATGACTTCTACTGCCGATACTTTAAGTACTTTTACTGCTAATAGTTTAAGTACTTCTACTGCCGATACTTTAAGTACTTCTACTGCTAATAGTTTAAGTACTTCTACTGCCGATACTTTAAGTACTTCTAGTGCTGATACTTGAAGTACTTTTACTACTAATAGTTTAAGTATTTCTACTGCCGATACTTTAAGTACTTCTACTGCCGATACTTTAAGTACTTCTACTGGTGATACTTTAAGTACTTCTACTGCCGATACTTTAAGTACTTCTAGTGCTGATACTTTAAGTACTTCTAGTGCTGATACTTTAAGTACTTCTACTGCTGATACTTGAAGTACTTCTAAATATTCGTATATTCTCTTAATAGTGTGAGATGTTGTAATACATCCCATAATAAGCTGAACATCCTCCACAAATGAGAAAATGCATTTTAAAGCTTGAAAATACTCCATGGAATTAAAAGTTCAGCATTGAAAACTTTTTTTACATAAACAAAGTACCAACAATAAGTGTCCTAGATCATCCATCCATCCATCATCAGCTCTTATCCGGGGTCGGGTCGCGGTGGCAGCAGGTTCAGCAGGCCGACCCAGGCCGACCCGGGCCGACCCAGGCCGACCCAGGCCGACCCAGGCCGACCCAGGCCTCCCTCTCACCCGCAACACTTTCCAGCTCATTCTGGGGGATCCCGAGGCGTTCCAAGGCCAGCCGGGAGATATAATCCCTCCAGCGTGTCCTCGGTCTTCCCCGGGGCCTCCTACCAGTTGGACGTGCCCGGAAAACCTCTAATGGGAGGCGTCCAGGAGGCATCCTGACTAGATGAACCACCTCAGCTGACTCCTTTGGACACGAAGGAGCAGCGACTCGACTCCAAGCTCCCCCCTGATGTCCGAGCTCCTTACCCTATCTCTAAGGCTGAGCCCGGCCACCCTACGGAGGAAGCTCATTTCGGCCGCTTGTATCCGATAAATCACAATAATATATATATATATATATATATATATATATATATATATATATATATATATATATATATTTTTTTTTTTTAAACAGCCGAGAAGTAACGAGCGCGACAACGTCGGTGTTACAGCCTAATGAGGGAGGAAGAGGAGGAATGGAGGAAGAGGAGGGAGGGAGGAAGAGGAGGGAGTGAGGAAGAGGAATGAGGGAGGGAGAGGAGAGAGGAGGTTAGGAAGAGGAGGGAGGTAGGAAGAGGATTGAGGGAGGAAGAGGAGGGAGGGAGGAAGAGGATTGAGGGAGGAAGAGGAGGGAGGAAGCCTGCTGGTTGGCTCGACTGTAATCCTTCTCCAGTGGAGAAAGCCTAAAGGTCTCCGACATATTTAAGGTCAACCTAGTTCCTAGAACACTGAGCTCAGAGTTGTCCAACTATATATATATATATATATATATATATATATATATATATATATATATATATATATATATATATATATATATAACCCCTGGTGGTCAATAGAGAGAATGCAGCTTCAACACATGAAGCATAGACTTCTATACAACCAGAGGAGTCGCCCCCTGGTGGTCAGGAGAGAGAATGCAGCTTCAACACATGAAGCATAGACTTCTATACAACCAGAGGAGTCGTTCCCTGGTGATCAGGAGAGAGAATGCAGCTTCAACACATGAAGCATAGACTTCTATACAACCAGAGGAGTCGCCTCCTGGTGGTCAGGAGAGAGAATGCAGCTTCAACACATGAAGCATAGACTTCTATACAACCAGAGGAGTCGCCCCCTGGTGGTCAGGAGAGAGAATGCAGCTTCAACACATGAAGCATAGACTTCTATACAACCAGAGGAGTCGCCCCCTGGTGGTCAGGAGAGAGAATGCAGCTTCAACACATGAAGCATAGACTTCTATACAACCAGAGGAGTCGCCCCCTGGTGGTCAGGAGAGAGAATGCAGCTTCAACACATGAAGCATAGACTTCCTCTTCCTACCACACAGACCCATCAGCTGGTCCATCGTCTCTCTATTCAGAGACGACTTCTCACGTACAGCTGGAGAGAAAAAATAATTGGTTGCCAATTTTTCTAAATGGAAACGTTCATCACTGCTTCGCAGTCCCGTCGATACAGCTCGTTAAACCAACCGGGTTCTGCTCAATAATCAGAATCATCTTTATTGGCCCTGTATGAGCACACATACAGGGCCAATAAAGAATTTGACTCCGGTTTCACGTACAAACATATTTAAATCACAAACCCGGTTCTACGAGGGAAATGGTGTTCTCTGCCTTCACAGGGACGCTGGTGTGTTAATGCTCCATGCCGGTCTGCGCACACAAACACTGTGTGTGTGTGTGTGTGTGTGTGTGTGTGAGTGAGTGTGTGTGTGTGTGTGCTCCACAGAATCCGTCAGCTGGACAACATCAATCTTTATCTCATGATCTCCTGCAGACTCGATCCTCGGAGCTTCTCATTCACGCGTTGCCGTCGGGTTTATTTCTAAACCTTTTTTTTTCTTCTTTGTCTTCCTGCAGACCTTTTTTATTATAGCATGGGATCTCCGGTCCTCTGATTACTGTGTCAATAAGGAAATAAATGACGGCGCGGGGGAGGAGCGGATCAAAGAGCTCACGGGTCGGATTTCGTTGCATTTGCAGCAGTTTTTACAGGTTTTAAAGCATGCTCGTCTTTTAGAGGCTTTTATTGGTTTTCTTTAACGTCTAATGTTTTATTTTCTGGTTCCTGTTGGTTCGCTCCTCATGTCTCATGTTTAGTTTATTCCTTTCTTTGTGAAGGACGTCCCCACCCCGCTCTGTACCTGTGTGACCTGTGTGACCTGGTGCATTGTCTCCTGGCTTTGTTGTCAGTCTGTTTGTTTTGAAGAAGAAACACCTGTTAAACCGAATTAGTGGTTTTTTGGGGGCGTTTCCTTCCCGAATTGATCCTCACGCCAGGAGCATCAGGTGAGTGAGCGTGCAGCTCCGCTCAAAATGAGTCTGCACACGTCTTCGGGCCCGGAGTCTGGTCACGCGCGACGTGTTAAAATGTGGATTTGTTTTTTTTAGAGGGGTCCGATTAATCTGCGAGGAGCCGGGTATGAAAGTAGGAAACATGTAACTTCCTGCAGCGTCTGACTCACTCGCTCTTCATGAAAGCATCTTTGATTCACGGTTTTATTTTCTGCCATCTGACTCCTCACTGGGTTTAAAAACACCAGAGCTCAGAAACAGAAGAGCACGACTCGGTGAGCCGTAAAGCTGGAAAGGTCTTTCCATGTTGCAGTAAAACACACACACACACACACACACACACACACACACACACACACACACACACACACACACACAGTAATAATCTGATTATACTTTTACATTAAAACACATTTCCTGCAGCGCCTACTTTGTACTTTTTAAACAGAGTAATGTGTGTGCTGCCTTCATGTTCTATGGGATTAAACAGTTTGCTGAGTTATTGTTTGGAGCTCAGGACGATCACATGCATTCTGGTTTTGCTACTCTTTAGTATTTTAGTATAATATTAATTTAAATGCTTGACTTTCAGGAAACTGTGACGAGCATTTTAACTATTTCTCCAGAATTAACAGAGAAAATAATCAGGAGGTTTATTAATAAAGAAATCAAATCAGTTTAAACCCTAGTTGATAAATGTATACATTTTACTTTTATAAATTAATTTGTTTTATGTGTGTGTGTGTGTGTGTGTGTGTGTGTGTGTGTGTGTGTGTGTGTGTGTGTGTGTGTGTGTGTGTGTGTGCGTGCGTGCGTGCGTGCGTGTGTGTGAGAGAGAGCTCAAACTGGATTAATATCACTACTAAAGGTCAAACATCAGACCCGGTCTGGACTTACCGGCTCATCCCGACTCTCCATCTGTGTCTCCGCCTCGCCGCTACCGCCGCTTCCTCCGCTGCTGCCGCTGATGCCGCCCCCGCCGCCCGGTGGCTCGGCCAGCTTCTCCAGGCACGCCGACCCGAGAGAGGAGCTCTTGTGGTGGGACTGCACCAGGTGAGCCAATGTGGACTTATTCAGGCTGGGGGACGTCGGCTTCTCCAGGCCGAGCCCGGAGCCACCGGCCGCCGCTTTGCCGCAGAGCTGAGCCGCCGCCGCCGCCGCCGGAGCGGAGTAGAGCAGGTCGGGCTGCGAGGAGGAGATCACCCGGTCCAGGACGGCGTCTTCCTTCCGTCTCATCTTCTTGAACATCCATCCGCCTCGGTCCCTCTTCTCCTCCGGGTCCCCGGAGCCCAGCTTCGGGCTGAGCAGCGGCTTGGCTCTGGCCTGGAACTGTCTCCACATCGCGGACGCGCCGCTCTCATTCTCGTGCGCTTCGCTCGGCTCCATTCACCCGCCGCCGCCGCGCTCAACGCGCTCCGTGCTGATGCATCACGCGGAGGGAGATATATAAATAAATAAATGAACACATTAAAACTAAATTATAAAAAAAGAACCCAGACTCCTGGTCCTCCTCCTGGATCTCCTCTTCCTATTTATGCCTCCAGCAGGCGGGGAGACGCGCAGCAGGTCCCGCCTTCACCTGCATCGTGTTGGGCAGCTCACACACGCACACACACGCACACACACGCACACACTCTCACACACGCACACGCACACACACCCCTCCTTTCTTTTATTTTTTTGGGACGTGATGTGTCAATATTGTGTTTACGTCTCATTCTGCTGCCCTAAAATATTAATAATGAATCCAACTTGAAATGTTTCACATTCAGTTTTATGTTTAACTTGTGAAACTCAAGTGAATTCTGACCTACATCATTTAAAAGTTAAAAGGATAATATTTGTTTATTGGGGGAAATATTACTGTACATATCTTTACTTTTAAATTAGATTAATAATATAGACCCAGATCAGCAGAGACCAGTTCACCGGATAGACCCAGATCCCGCTTCCCCTGCAGCCTTGGAACCCCGCAGACGGAGCTCCGGAGGGAGGAGAGCTCAGCTCCAGAACCAACACTACCACTTTAGTCCACAGGGGGCTCCAGAACCAACACTACCACTTTAGTCCACAGGGGGGCTCCAGAACCAACACTACCACTTTAGTCCACAGGGGGCTCCAGAACCAACACTACCACTTTAGTCCACAGGGGGGCTCCAGAACCATCACTACCACTTTAGTCCACAGGGGGCTCCAGAACCAACACTACCACTTTAGTCCACAGGGGGGCTCCAGAACCAACACTACCACTTTAGTCCACAGGGGGCTCCAGAACCAACACTACCACTTTAGTCCACAGGGGGCTCCAGAACCAACACTACCACTTTAGTCCACAGGGGGGCTCCAGAACCATCACTACCACTTTAGTCCACAGGGGGCTCCAGAACCAACACTACCACTTTAGTCCACAGGGGGCACCAGAACCAACACTACCACTTTAGTCCACAGGGGGGCTCCAGAACCAACACTACCACTTTAGTCCACAGGGGGCTCCAGAACCAACACTACCACTTTAGTCCACAGGGGGCTCCAGAACCAACACTACCACTTTAGTCCACAGGGGGGCTCCAGAACCAACACTACCACTTTAGTCCACAGGGGGGCTCTAGAACCAACACTACCACTTTAGTCCACAGGGGGGCTCTAGAACCAACACTACCACTTTAGTCCACAGGGGGGCTCCAGAACCAACACTACCACTTTAGTCCACAGGGGGGCTCCAGAACCAACACTACCACGTTAGTCCACAGGGGGGCGCCAGAACCAACACTACCACTTTAGTCCACAGGGGGCTCCAGAACCAACACTACCACTTTAGTCCACAGGGGGCACCAGAACCAACACTACCACTTTAGTCCACAGGGGGCACCAGAACCAACACTACAACTTTAGTCCACAGGGGGCTCCAGAACCATCACTACCACTTTAGTCCACAGGGGGCACCAGAACCAACACTACCACTTTAGTCCACAGGGGGCGCCATAACCAACCAAAGTCCTTTTGACTGTTTTGTAATAAAGAAAATGTTTTATTACCCAAAGATTACACAAATATTGATTAATTAATTATTCCAGCGCAATGTACACATTTACTTATTTATAAAAGACGACAGACACTTTTCGATGAAAACCAAGATTTTATTCAGTTTTTGTATGAAGCACTCCGTTTTGTGGAATACAAACAAAAGTTCTTACAAATATTAATTGTATTATTATAGGTCTAATACATTGTTGGGATCTCTCCAGGTGTGTGAGGCCCTAAGAGCTGAACATCTGTAACATCTGTACTGGTTATAGGAGAGCGATACAGATTATTATACACGCAAACCAAAAAGCATATTTTCTCCATTTCCTCGTGATGCGACGCGTTCAGGTTCAAAGTTTTAATGCGAGGATGAGATTTCATGTGTTTATCGAGGATTTGATGATAATCATGCTGAGTAAAAACACACACGCACACACACACACACACACACACTGATCAGTAGAAAGGTTCACTCATTTATGGCCATCGAGCGTTGGAATAAATACATTTTTAAATAACAAGTAATTACAATAAAACCAAAGTATGAAACTATCAGTAACGAGCATTATTGTTCACATACAGTATAAGTGTCGGTACTCAATGACTGGGTCTGTGGTGCATTCGTCCCATTCAGTATTTTAAGTTCTGATATGTAAAAGCAGTGAAATCTCTATTGTAACTATACTCACTTGGCTAAAGACTGCAATAATAAAAAAGAAAAAGGCTACGTTTATTATTAAATGTGGTTCAAATACATTTCCCAGCATGCTGTACATCTGTTTCTTAGAGAATCGGGTGAATTATTGTCTAAAGATTTCTTTGTCTCCTGAAGTACGGAAGCCCTGAGAGGCCAAAATGAGAGCACAAAGAATCTGGGGATCAATTTGTATATGTCTGATTATTTTTATTTGATCTCTTCTGTTTGTGTCTTAACAGGTAAAAAAAAGTATTCTCATGATCATTTTTAAAGTTACTTTCTTTTTTTGTAATTCTCATTTCAGCCACTAGAGGCTGAACCACTACCTATATATATATATATAGGTAGTGGTATATATATATATATATATATATATATATATATATATATATATATATATATATATATATATATATATATATATATATATATATATGTGTGTACACCAGTATTTCACCAGTTTTAAAGCCATAAAACAGTTTAGATCAGATGTAGAACATTAATTTCTCTCCTTCACCTTCAGAGCTTCCGTACAGAAGAGGTGGATTTATTTATTTTTTAAAGACAGTTTAAATCTACGCAAAGTGTTTGATTGTTGTCGCTGTTTTTATGGGCTGACAAAAGGTCTCAATAAGTGCAAACGCACACAGAGACTCACAAACGCACACAGAGAGACTCACAAACGCACACAGAGAGACTCACAAACACACACAGAGACTCACAAACGCACACAGAGAGACTCACAAACGCACACAGAGAGACTCACAAACGCACACAGAGACTCACAAACGCACACACAGAGACTCACAAACGCACACAGAGAGACTCACAAACACACACAGAGACTCACAAACGCACACAGAGAGACTCACAAACGCACACAGAGAGACTCACAAACGCACACAGAGACTCACAAACGCACACAGAGACTCACAAACGCACACAGAGAGACTCACAAACGCACACAGAGAGACTCACAAACGCACACAGAGACTCACAAACGCACACAGAGACTCACAAACGCACACAGAGAGACTCACAAACGCACACACAGAGACTCACAAACACACACGGGAGGTCATGAGAGGTCACATGAGAGGTCACATAAGAGGTCATGAGAGGTCACATGAGAGGCCACATGAGAGGTCACATGAGAGGTTATGAGAGGTCACATGAGAGGTCATGAGAGGTCATGAGAGGTCACATGAGAGGTCACATGAGAGGTCACATGAGAGGTCACATGAGAGGTTATGAGAGGTCACATGAGAGGTCACATGAGAGGTCATGAGAGGTCATGAGAGGTCACATGAGAGGTTATGAGAGGTCACATGAGAGGTCATGAGAGGTCACATGAGAGGTTATGAGAGGTCACATGAGAGGTCATGAGAGGTCACATGAGAGGTTATGAGAGGTCACATGAGAGGTCACATGAGAGGTCACATGAGAGGTCATGAGAGGTCACATGAGAGGTCACAGGTCCTGCTCGTGCATCTGCTGCTGCATCTTCTGAAGCATCTGCTGCATCCTCCTCAGCTGCAGAGGAAACAGGACCGAGGATGAGGAGGCAGCGTACACAAGGACACAAGGACACAAGGACACAAGGACGCAAGGACGCAAGGACACATGTGTCTCACACTCTAAGCATCATTCACTGCACTCACTTCGTCGTCTTTCCTTTTGATGAGTTTCTCCGTGTCCACGTCGGGGGAGGGCAGCACCGGGACGGGGCTCTCCACCCGCTTATCATTCATCTTACTGGAGACAGGAAGCCAGACGTCCATTATCAGAACTGCTGTTACCTCAGAATAAATCACCTCGTTTTCAAGGGGGTCCCAAAACAGATAAAGAAATAGGAAACACAATAATATGTAGCACAAGCCGAAGAACATAAACATTTAAAAAAAAAAGAGTTACAGCCAAAGATGCAAGCAAAAGTAAAAAAATAATTCTATGAATAAAAAATAAACAATTAGGATATTATCCACAGGTAGCTCACTCCGATCAGAAGGAGCCCAAAAGCTTGTTAACTTCCTTAAAGGGACAGCGCGTATTATTTGGTGCCATCTAGTGGTGAAGCGGCAGATTACAACCAACTGAATAGCCGCCCGCTCACTCCTCCGTCATCGGACCCAAACACCTGTGACATCACACGACGACCCGATTGTCTCTCTGAACTCGACTGTTTGATACCCGACATCTGATGTACAGTACACAGACAGTAGTACACAGTACACAGTACACAGACAGTAGTACACAGTACACAGTACACAGACAGTAGTACCCTCCCCCACCTGGTCATGGTCTGGATGCACTGGGCTCGGTAGTTCTCGTAGTGGCAGTCGTTGGTGATGTCCTTGAGGTCGTGCATGTGGGTTCTGATCAGCATGGTCCTCAGCTTCACGAAGTCGCAGTGGGACGGGTTCTCCACTGGGGGCAGAACGAGGCAAACATCAGGGTCGGTCACTGAGAGAGGGGGGGTCTACAGGGGTTGTACAGGGGTCTACCGGGTTGTACTGGGGTTCTATGTGGTTCTACAGGGGTCTAAAGTGGTCTACAGGGGGTTCTACATGTTTTTACAGGGGTTATATGTGGTTCCACAGTGATCTACATGGTTATACAAGGGTATATTGGAGTCTACAGGGGTTCTACATAGTTCTACAGGGGTCTACAGGGGTTCTACAGGGGTTCTACCTAGTTCTACAAGGGACTACTTGGGTTCTACAGGGGTTCTACATAGTTCTACAGGGGTCTACTGGGGTTCTACGTGGTTCTACAGGGGTCTACTGGGGTTCTACATGGTTCTACAGGGGACTACTGGGGTTCTACAGGGGTTCTACAAAGTTCTACAGGGGTCTACTGGGGTTCTACATGGTTCTACAGGAGTCTACTGGGGTTCTACATGGTTCTACAGGGGACTACTGGGGTTCTACAGGGGTTCTACAAAGTTCTACAGGGGTCTACTGGGGTTCTACATGGTTCTACAGGGGTCTACTGGGGTTCTACATGGTTCTATATGGTTCGCCAGGGGTCTACGTGGTTCTTCAGGGGTCTTACCCTCCACGATGCCCCACGGGTAGAGCCGCCCTCTCACCCTCTGACCTCGGGCTTCCACCACGGTGTTGCTGCCGATCACAGCGAACGGAGAACTCTCCTGCAGAACAGAGAACGTTAACAGTACGTTAGTGGTCAAAGTACTGCATACGTAAGTACTGTCAGCTAAACGCACGTGAAAGTACTCAGAAGTACTGACTCTACTCTCTTGATGTTGTAAACATGAGTTTATGGTCTCAATCTCTAGTTTCAAGTCTTCTTGATGTTCATTTAGAGTGAAACAGACCATAAACCAGGGGATGCTTTAGGGGCGGGGCTACAAGGTGATGGACTGCCTCACCTTGAGCTCTTTGTCTTGACGCTTGAAGTCTTCGTCTTCGTCTTCGTCGCAGTCGGGGAACTGGTAGATCTTTATCCCGCTCTTATCTATCTCCTCCCTGAGCTGGAGGGACGAAATGGATGAGAGCAGAAACACACACACACACACACACACACACACACACGTACACACACACACACACACACACACACACACACACACACACACACACACACACGCACACGTACACGTACACGTACACACACACACACGCACACGCACACGCACACACACACACACACACACACGCACCGCACACACACACACACACGCACCGCACACACACACACACACACACACACACTCGTACACACACACCGCACACACACACACACACGCACCGCACACACACACACACGCACCGCACACACACACACACACGTACACACACGTACACACACACACGTACACACACACACACACACGTACACACGCACACACACACACACACACACGCACCGCACACACACACACGTACCGCACACACACACACACACACACACACACACGCACCGCACACACACACACACACACGTACACACACACGTACACACGCACGCACACACACACACACACACACACACACACACACACACACACACACACACACACACACACACACACACTTAGTGCTTGAATCAGCAGGAAGTCGCCGCCCTGGAAGAAGGTTTATAGTCCAGATCAAATCTCTGAGTCACTAATACAAGTTGGAACTAAATAAAATCTGAACATTTAATTTAATTATATACTTATTCATCCAACTGCCTCCTCTAGTCTGCGGTGCATCTTAATAAATCAGAATAAAATATGTAAAGGTCGAACTTTAATTCTATTCAAATGATTGAGAACAATAAAAAACATCACGTGCAATATCCGTTTTTTCAACATATTGAAATATTACATTTAACTATATACCTTTTAGTACTTTTCAATATCACGCACAATATTATTTATTATCTATTTTAGCTTCTGTTAGCACTGGTGTCAGTATTGCTTTTTATGCATATTTATTACTCTATTGTGGGTTTAATATCATTCTTTGTTTTTTGTATTTTATTTTTATTCTAGCTTAAAAAATAGAATAAAATAAAATAAATTTAAAATGTAATACAATTTAAATTAAACTAAATTGTATTTTATTTATTATTTTATTTGTATTCATTTTTTTCTTCAGTTCATACTACCTTATTACATTTTATTCTACCTTAATACATTTAATCAATTTAATTTAATTACACGTAATAAAATAAAATATATATATTTTTTATTCTACTTTATTTTATTCATTTTAATTTATACTAATTTATTTTCATTTTATTCTACCTTAATACATTGAATATATTTAATTAAATTGAATTACATGTAATAAAATAAAATAAATTGTATTATTATTATATTGTATTCTACTTTATTTTATTCGTTTTAATTTATACTAATTTATTTTCATTTTAATCTACCGTAATACATTGAATGAAGGTGCAGTGCGGGTGCAGAGGTCATATTCGATGGATTACTCACCCGCTCTTTGAGCTTCTTTACCTCGGTGGGGGTCAGGCAGTCGGCCTTCGCGATGAGAGGAACCACGTTCACCTTCTCCTGCAGCGCCTTCATGAACTCGATGTCCACGGGGCGGAGCCTGCAGGACCGCACGGACTTTACTGAGCGTTCTACACGTGCGTGAGCATCAGGGTACTTCTCTGTGTACTGCGTGTACTAGTACCCGTGTCCGAACGGAGGGACGAAGTACAGGCAGCAGTGCACTCGGTTGTCCTGGATGTTCTTCCTGTTGAGGCCGCTCTCGTCTCTGAAGTAGTGCTCCAGCTGCTGGTCGATGTAGCCGGTGACGGCCCTCCAGCTGCAAAACACACCTCCGTGTACTTTTACCACAAATACACAGATACACAAGGAACAGTTCAAAGTTTTGGGAAGAATGCGTATTCTCTTTCCTGTTGAGTGCGATGAGAAGTAACAAAGTACTTCCAATCAAGTACGGCACAGGCACGAGGTACTTGTACTTTACTTGAGTGTTTACATATTAGGGACGTATTGTACTTTTCACTCTTATTGTTTTATATATTGTTTCAGATTTTATGTATTTCTAAAAAAAAATTGAATTTTTTTATAGATAAAGTTATGTTTAGCAATTTATCTGAATGCTTTAGTTACTTTATTTTGACTTGAAAAATATATGTTGAGGGTAAAAAATCAAATTTAGACTAGTGTATATTAAAATACCCAACAAAATGTAAAATATATAGAATTCACTTCATCTTCACTCACTAGAAACATAAAATGTTAAGCTATAATGTAAAAGTAATAATAATCCAAGTACTTTTATTTAAGCTGCAGAACCGCTGTATTATTGATTCTTATTGATTGTTATTATCATATTAAACAAAGCGAGCGCTCACCACTCGGTGTTGTTGACGGCGTCTCCGAACCCCGGCGTGTCCACGATGGTCAGCTTCAGCTTCACGCCCTTCTCCTCGATGTCCACGGTGTGTGTGGTGATCTCCACCGTCTGGCTGATGCGCTCTGTGGACCCAAGCATCACGGGAGGGAGTACTCAGAGCCTTTACTGCAGTACAAGTACTAGGAACTCACTGTGAACATACTCTGGTGCAGTAAAAGTACTAGGAGATACACTGTAAAGATACTTTGTTGCAGTAAAAGTACTAAGGGATACACTGTAAAGATACTTTGTTGCAGTAAAAGTACTAAGAGATACACTGTAAAGGTACTCTATTGCAGTAAAGGTACTAAGAGATACACTGTAAAGATACTTTGTTGCAGTAAAAGTACTAAGGGATACACTGTAAAGATACTTTGTTGCAGTAAAAGTACTAAGGGATACACTGTAAAGATACTTTGTTGCAGTAAAAGTACTAAGAGATACACTGTAAAGGTACTCTATTGCAGTAAAGGTACTAAGAGATACACTGTAAAGATACTTTGTTGCAGTAAAAGTACTAGGAACACACTGTAAAGATACTTTGTTGCAGTAAAAGTACTAAGAGATACACTGTAAAGGTACTATGTTGCAGTAAAAGTACTAATACAACAGAGTTCAAATACTAATTTGAGTATACTAAAAGTACTAATACTAAACAGTAAAAAGTCTCCGTTACACTCTCTACTAGTCTCCCATCCATGTTGCCGGGTTATAACAGTAGTAATACTAGTAGTACTCATAGTAGTACTCGTAGTAGTACTCGTAGTAGTACTCGTAGTACTCACCCTCCGCATTGAGCAGCTTCCGGTCCTTGTGGAGGTCCGTGAGGAACAAGCTGTTCACCAGAGTGGATTTACCCAGACCGGACTCACCTGGGACAGGAAGTGGGCATAGGTCGACACGGACAGGTCAGGATTTTCACAATAAAACTCCCACATGAAGGAGACACTTTAATTTAATAAAAAAGATGAAGAAGAAGAAGTATAGTTTGAATCTTCATCGTTCACAGTTAACAAAGTGAAGTTTTGGGGATTCTTCTCTGAACGCTTTACAAGCGATTTATTTAACTATAATTAAAATGAGCTCTCATAACTCCTCCAGATCAAATATTCATGTTGTAGCAGGAACGTGTCCACAGCTGAGAGGTGTGATGAAGACGAGCTGAAGGTGTGATGAAGACGAGCTGAAGGTGTGATGAAGACGAGCTGGAGGTGTGATGAAGACGAGCTGAAGGTGTGATGAAGACGAGCTGGAGGAGCTCAAATATGAGGAACAGCAACCAGAGAAGTTTTTATTGTAATGAGATTTGATTCAAACAATTTTAAAAAAGGAGAAATTTATCATTTCAAAATCAGATCAGATTTATTAAAGACAACAACTCCCATGATGCAACACTGCGTCACCGAGCTACGTCTGTTGTTGTATTGATTGAGAGAACATGTTATTATGTGTTTCACATACTTTTACTTTAAAAGTACATTCTTTGAGTAAAAGTACCTCTGTGTTGGTGTATTTGTCATACCTGCCACCATGAGGGTGAAGTCGAAGCCCTTCTTCACCGACTTCCTGTGCACCTGATTGGGCAACGAGGCGAAGCCAACGTAATCTTTCTCCTACAAACAAGAACAGGAATATATATATATATATATATATATATATATATATATATATATATATATATATATAGATATATAGATAATATAATATATATAATTTAATATATATTATATTATACAAAATATAATATATATAGATATAGATAATATAATATATTATATAATATAATATATATTGTAATATGTATTTACATATTATATAAATTATGTATATAATATGTAAATACAGTAGTACACAGTCTGAATGAAGTAGTACACAGTAGTACACAGTCTGAATACAGTAGTACACAGTCTGAATACAGTAGTACACAGTCTGAATACAGTAGTACACAGTCTGAATGAAGTAGTACACAGTCTGAATGAAGTAGTACACAGTCTGAATACAGTAGTACACAGTCTGAATGAAGTAGTACACAGTCTGAATGAAGTAGTACACAGTCTGAATACAGTAGTACACAGTCTGAATACAGTAGTACACAGTCTGAATACAGTAGTACACAGTCTGAATGAAGTAGTACACAGTCTGAATACAGTAGTACACAGTCTGAATGAAGTAGTACACAGTCTGAATACAGTAGTACACAGTCTGAATACAGTAGTACACAGTCTGAATGAAGTAGTACACAGTCTGAATGAAGTAGTACACAGTCTGAATGAAGTAGTACACAGTCTGAATACAGTAGTACAGTCATGTACTGTGTTTGATTCTGTTATTCACATAAATTAAAGATCCAGATATTATTTCTACGCTTCGACCACATTCAGCCAATGAGAACGGCCGACGGCCTTCTGGGTCAGCGTGGAGAACCTCCAGGAGAACCCTGTGGAGAACCTTGTCCACGGGAGAACCCTGTGGAGAACCCGAGAGCGGAGACGGGAAGTAGGTCACGCACAGAACAGACCTCCTCCCATCATGCATCAGGGTTTTACATCCAGACCTACAGTCAGGGAGCTGATACCACGTGGAGAGTGAGGGGGAGCTGGCTGCCTTATATTGACGTTTAGTCACACACACACACACACACACACACACACACACACACACACACACACACACACACACTTTAAAGGACGTATCTCTCAAAATAAAGATGCTTTTTGAAGATGATTTTTCAGACCACAGGAAGCTGGAACGTTGCAAAAATCTTCAAAAATCTTCTTTTTCTAAATTGTCTTATTTTACATTTTTAAACTGATTCTAGCTTCTTAAAATGTAAATATTTTCTCTCATCATTACTTGTGATTGAATGAATTATTATTCGACTAATCGATTCTCCTGCGTCGGGTTTACAGATGTGTGGAATGAAGCTGCATATAATCACAACAACAAAGAGGTCACACGCACACACACACAGACACACACACACACACACACACCTTTGTCCCCCCCCCCCCCCCCCGTGTCTCTTACCTCTCCATCCTCTGTGTCGGGGAGACGCGTTTCAGGAGACGCACCGGGACGGGACGCGCGCGCGGCCGGCGGGGGGAGATGGAGAACACCGTGAGGATTCGAACACATCTGATCACTGATCGATCGATCGATGACGCGGCGATTAACTTACCTGCCCGCGGCGCGCGGCTCTTGTACCTGCTGTTGGCCGTCATCGTGGACTCGGTTGGCAGATGATGTGAGCGTGGGGGGGTCGGTGGGGGGCGCGTGGGGGGGGTCCGGAGCCCCTTCCGATAAAAATGAACGCTGCACGAGATCCTCGGCGCCGCAGCGAGAAGACGCGTCCGACGTCACGCGCGACCGATGTCTCCAAATCACAGGAATAATGAAACTACATGTTCTAAATCACTAACTCGTCATGACCGCGTCGTGTTCAGACGCCAGAGTGCGCGCGCGCGCGCTGTCACGCATCCAGATCGGTCCACAATGAGAGGGGGGTCTTCATTGTGTCACACACGGGGTGCAGTTCAGGTGAGGCGCCAGGTGGTGGCAGTAGAACACCGCTCTGTGTTATACATGGAGCATTAAATAAAATAAATAAAATAAATGAAATGAATGAAATAAATGAAATAAATGAAATGAAATGAATAAAATAAATAAAATTAATGAAATAAATAAAATGAATGAAATAAATGAAATAAATAAAATGAATGAAATAAATGAAATGAAATGAATAAAAAAAATAAAATGAATGAAATAAATGAAATAAATGAAATAAATGAAATAAATGAAATAAATGAAATAAATGAAATAAATAATAAATGATGAATAAATAAAAATAAAATTCATTAATTCATTAATTAGTTCACAATACTATTTTTTTCCGGTAGTATGGGGTGCCGGACGGGCTGTCGGTCTCTGTAGGACTGCAGGAGGCTGTGTTCAGATCCTCTGCATTCAGACACGGTCCCGGTGGGTCTTGGCCTCCTCGGACCGTGACCTCCAGCGGCAGGAATGAGACTCAGCTCCTCCAAATCTGAGGCCCGAGTGCTCTGCTGGACATAATACATCATGAATAAATAAGAAATAATACATAATAAATAATAGAAGTCTATGTGTTAAAGCTGCATTCTCTCTACTGATCACCAGACCACAGAAGAGTCAGTAGTAATAAAGTCAGTAGTAGTAAACATGACATTATTATACTTCTTCATTGTTCTACATTGTTCTACATACTTGTACATTATCTTGTAATGCATTGTGGGAAGTTGCTGCCTAAAGAACGACTTTATTCCCTGCAGCTTTAAATGAACGTTTACAGACTTCCTGGGAGGAACTCCGTGTTTTAAGAGAAAATATCAGACTACAATGTAGCATTGTGTGTCTGTGTGTGACACCAACACAACTGGGAAACACACAACTGGGAAACACACAACTGGGTAACACACAACTGGGCAACACACAACTGGGTAACACAGAAACTGGGAAACACACAACTGGGCAACACACAACTGGGTAACACACAACTGGGAAACACACAACTGGGAAACACACGACTGGGCAACACACAACTGGGTAACACACAACTGGGAAACACACAACTGGGAAACACACGACTGGGCAACACACAACTGGGTAACACAACTGGGCAACACACAACTGGGTAACACAGAAACTGGGAAACACACAACTGGGTAACACACGACTGGGCAACACACAACTGGGCAACACAGAAACTGGGAAACACACAACTGGGAAACACACAACTGGGTAACACACAAACTGGGAAACACACAACTGGGAAACACACAACTGGGAAACACAACTGGGAAACACACAACTGGGCAACACACAACTGGGAAACACAACTGGGCAACACACAACTGGGAAACACACAACTGGGTAACACAACTGGGCAACACACAACTGGGCAACACACAACTGGGAAACACACAACTGGGAAACACACAACTGGGAAACACAACTGGGCAACACACAACTGGGAAACACACAACTGGGAAACACAACTGGGAAACACACAACTGGGCAACACACAACTGGGAAACACAACTGGGCAACACACAACTGGGAAACACAACTGGGAAACACACAACTGGGAAACACAACTGGGAAACACAACTGGTAAACACACAACTGGTAACACACAACTGGGAAACACACAACTGGGAAACACAACTGGGACACACAACTGGGTAACACAACTGGGAAACAGCCAACTGGGACACACAACTGGGTAACACACAACTGGGAAACACAACTGGGCAACACACAACTGGGAAACACAACTGGGTAACACACAACTGGGAAACACAACTGGGAAACACACAACTGGGAAACACACAACTGGGAAACACAACTGGGAAACACAACTGGGAAACACACAACTGGGTAACACACAACTGGGTAACACACAACTGGGAAATACACAGCTGGGTAACATACAACTGGGAAACACACAACTGGGAAACACACAACTGGGTAACACACAACTGGGAAAAACACAACTGGGACACACAACTGGGTAACACACAACTGGGACACACAACTGGGAAACACACAACTGGGAAACACACAACTGGTAAACACAACTGGTAAACACAACTGGTAAACACACAACTGGTAAACACAACTGGGTAACACACAACTGGGAAACACACAACTGGTAAACACAACTGGTAAACACAACTGGGTAACACACAACTGGGAAACACACAACTGGGAAACACACAACTGAGAAACACAACAGGTAAACACACACGTGTGAGCGGTCTGCGTGAGTCAATCTCTGCTTCTATTGATTCTCCTTCAATAAATGAGCCCAGTGTCGATCGGCTGCTCGTCGATCGGCCGCTCATTGATCGCTACGTGATTCCTCACAGCTGAGGAACAATGATGAGAGCGTGAGACTCGAGGCCGGAGCGGGCGGCCATGACAGACTCTGTTTCCTGCTGCATTTTGGTGGTGAGGAAGGAGGAGGGGGGGGGGGCAGACAATGAGCGGCCTTCTCTCACACCACCATCACCTATCACCTTTCTTTCTTTATATATATATATATATATATATATATATATATATATATATATATGTAGAGAGAGCTAATACACAGAAGTCAGTTCAAGTGGCCCTGAATATATTGTATATATTATAATATATATGAATAAAGTATACTTATATATATATAAATATATGTAAGTATTTATATATATATATGTAAGTATTTATATATATATGTATTTATATTTACTGTATCTATATACATATATATATTTATTAATTGATATATTAATATTAATAAATAAATAAATGTATTTATTCATATGCTGTATATATATAAATATATATGTATTTATATATTTACTGTATGTATATAACTATATATATTAATTAATGTATATATGTATATATATATTCTGTATATTTATATATAAATATTTATTCATATGTAAATATTTATATATGTCTATACATACTGTATATATACATATATATGTATATATAGCTCTAGCTGGTTGTCATGCGCTGTAATAAATTGGGATTAAACATGAAATAAAACTTCGTATCCCAGAGTTCAGTCTGGTTCCAGAAAGGAAACGCAGAGGAACGTCGTCAAGGTGTCTTCATTAGAGTCCAGGCTTCTCTAATGAAGAAATATATTATTCAAATGAACTATTTTTAAGATTATAAAATGTAGCTTTAGAGTGCTGTTTGTGGCGGTAAGAGACAAAGTATAGTGACTAAGTATAAAATACTAGAGCAAGTATTACATTGGCAATATATTAAAAAATGTATATATATATGTGTGTGTGTGTGTGTGTTTGTGTGTGTGTGTGTGCGCACGTGCGTGTGTGTGCGTGTGTGTGTGCGCACGTGCGTGTGTGTGCGTGTGTGTGCGCATGTGCGTGTGTGTGTGTGTGTTTGTGTGTGTGTGTGTGAATGGGACCTCTGGAGGAAACACAGGAAGCTCTCGGTGTTGAGGAGGAAGTTCTTATTGTTGTGAACGAGTCTTTTCTGCTTCTCCTGGAGGAAGAACAATGGAAGGGGGGATAATGGGGGGGGGGGGGGGACAATGATGGGGGGGCAATGGGGGGGGGGGGCAATGGGGCGGGGGTATTTATTCAGTGATACTTCGACTACACATGTGAACATCTGAGAGGGAAACGTTGTACTTTTTCCTACGTTTCACAGACAGCTTCATTTACTTCTCAGATTAACAGTTGAAGATTAAATCAGTTTATTTAAATAAATAAATAAATGGTGATTGTTGTTTCTCTGAACTTCTTATTGTTTTACGACCAAAACAAAAGCAAATAACAGAGAAAGTGAAAATGTTACATTTCAATAATTATTTAGTTTTTCTGCTCAGTCTTTTCTTTTTCTTTTTCTAACGTCTCCATAAACTGTATATAAACTGTATATAAACTGCGTATAAACTGCATATGAACTGTATATAAACTGCACATAAACTGTATATAAACTGTATGTAAACTGTATATAAACTGTATATAAATTGTATATAAACTGTATATAAACTGCACATAAATTGTATATAAACTGTATGTAAACTACACATAAACTATATATAAACTGTATATAAACTGTATGTAAACTGTATATAACCTGTATGTAAACTGTATATAAACTGTATGTAAACTGTATGTAAACTACACATAAACTGTATATAAACTGTATGTAAACTGTATATAAACTGTATGTAAACTGTATGTTAACTGTATATAAACTGTATGTAAACTGTATGTTAACTGTATATAAACTGTATGTAAACTGTATGTAAACTGTATATAACCTGTATGTAAACTGTATATAAACTGTATGTAAACTGTATATAACCTGTATGTAAACTGTATATAAACTGTATGTAAACTGTATGTAAACTACACATAAACTGTATATAAACTGTATGTAAACTGTATATAAACTGTATATAAACTGTATGTAAACTGTATATAAACTGTATGTAAACTGTATGTTAACTGTATATAAACTGTATGTAAACTGTATGTTAACTGTATATAAACTGTATGTAAACTGTATGTAAACTACACATAAACTGTATGCAAACTATGTAAACTGTATGTAAACTGTATATAAACTGTATGTAAACTGTATATAAACTGTATGTAAACTGTATGTAAACTGTATGTTAACTACACAAACTGTATATAAACTATATGTAAACTGTATATAAACTGTATGTAAACTGTATGTAAACTGTATATAAACTATATGTAAACTGTATATAAACTGTATGTAAACTGTATGTAAACTGTATGTAAACTGTATGTAAACTATGTAAACTGTATGTAAACTGTATATAAACTGTATGTAAACTGTATGTTAACTGTATATAAACTGTATGTAAACTGTATGTTAACTGTATATAAACTGTATGTAAACTGTATGTAAACTGTATATAACCTGTATGTAAACTGTATATAAACTGTATGTAAACTGTATATAACCTGTATGTAAACTGTATATAAACTGTATGTAAACTGTATGTAAACTACACATAAACTGTATATAAACTGTATGTAAACTGTATATAAACTGTATATAAACTGTATGTAAACTGTATATAAACTGTATGTAAACTGTATGTTAACTGTATATAAACTGTATGTAAACTGTATGTTAACTGTATATAAACTGTATGTAAACTGTATGTAAACTACACATAAACTGTTTGCAAACTATGTAAACTGTATGTAAACTGTATATAAACTGTATGTAAACTGTATATAAACTGTATGTAAACTGTATGTTAACTACACAAACTGTATATAAACTATATGTAAACTGTATATAAACTGAATGTAAACTGTATGTAAACTGTATATAAACTATATGTAAACTGTATATAAACTGTATGTAAACTGTATGTAAACTGTATGTAAACTATGTAAACTGTATGTAAACTGTATATAAACTGTATGTAAACTGTATATAAACTGTATGTAAACTGTATGTAAACTGTATATAAACTGTATATAAACTGTATGTAAACTGTATATAAACTGTATGTAAACTGTATGTAAACTGTATACAAACTGTATATAAACTGTATGTAAACTGTATGTAAACTGTATATAAACTGTATGTAAACTGTATGTTAACTACACAAACTGTATATAAACTGTATGTAAACTGTATATAAACTACACATAAACTGTATGTAAACTATGTAAACTGTATGTACACTGTATATAAACTACACATAAACTGTATGTAAACTATGTAAACTGTATGTAAACTGTATATAAACTGTATGTAAACTGTATATAAACTGTATGTAAACTGTATGTTAACTACACAAACTGTATATAAACGGTATATAAACGGTATGTAAACTGTATATAAACTGTATGTAAACTGTATGTAAACTGTATACAAACTGTATGTAAACTGTATATAAACTGTATGTAAACTGTATGTAAACTGTATATAAACTGTATATAAACTGTATGTAAACTGTATATAAACTGTATATAAACTGTATGTATGTAAACTGTATATAAACTGTATGTAAACTGTATATAAACTGTATGTATGTACACTGTATGTAAACTGTATATAAACTGTATATAAACTGTTTGTAAACTGTATATAAACTGTATGTAAACTGTATGTAAACTGTATATAAACTGTATGTAAACTGTATGTAAACTGTATATAAAATGTATGTAAACTGTATATAAACTGTATATAAACTGTATGTAAACTGTATGTTAACTACACAAACTGTATATAAACTATATGTAAACTGTATATAAACTGTATGTAAACTGTATGTAAACTGTATATAAACTATATGTAAACTGTATATAAACTGTATATAAACTGTATGTAAACTGTATGTAAACTGTATGTAAACTATGTAAACTGTATGTAAACTGTATATAAACTGTATGTAAACTGTATATAAACTGTATGTAAACTGTATGTAAACTGTATATAAACTGTATATAAACTGTATGTAAACTGTATATAAACTGTATGTAAACTGTATACAAACTGTATATAAACTGTATGTAAACTGTATGTAAACTGTATATAAACTGTATGTAAACTGTATGTTAACTACACAAACTGTATATACACTGTATGTAAACTGTATATAAACTACACATAAACTGTATGTAAACTATGTAAACTGTATGTAAACTGTATATAAACTACACATAAACTGTATGTAAACTATGTAAACTGTATGTAAACTGTATATAAACTGTATGTAAACTGTATATAAACTGTATGTAAACTGTATATAAACTGTATGTAAACTGTATGTTAACTACACAAACTGTATATAAACGGTATATAAACGGTATGTAAACTGTATATAAACTGTATGTAAACTGTATGTAAACTGTATGTAAACTGTATACAAACTGTATGTAAACTGTATATAAACTGTATGTAAACTGTATGTAAACTGTATATAAACTGTATATAAACTGTATGTAAACTGTATATAAACTGTATGTATGTACACTGTATGTAAACTGTATATAAACTGTATATAAACTGTATGTAAACTGTATATAAACTGTATATAAACTGTATGTATGTACACTGTATGTAAACTGTATATAAACTGTATATAAACTGTTTGTAAACTGTATATAAACTGTATGTAAACTGTATGTAAACTGTATATAAACTGTATGTAAACTGTATGTAAACTGTATATAAAATGTATGTAAACTGTATATAAACTGTATATAAACTGTATGAATGTGAGAAGGGATGGGGGTCAAGGGGGCAGGTGGTTGGGGGGTCAGAGGTCACCAAGGTAAGAACTTGATTAGGAGACAGGGGGATAAAAGAGGAAAACAAGGGGGAAGAAGATGAAGTTACTGGAGGTGTAGTTATGGAAGATGGATTAGTAAATGAGGAGCGTATGTCGTCTATCTTTTTTGTAAAGTAGTCAACAAAATGGCTTGGTAGAAGGGGGGAGGGAGGGGGGGAACTTTTTGTCCCTCCAGAGACACGGAGACCAGCAGCCGGACGAGGACGAGACACAAATAGAAAAACTAAACAAGCAGAAAGAGAGAAAAAATAAAGCCTAATTATTGTTATCTATGTGATTGTGCTGCACGGAGACAGGAAATGGTGCCGTTACAAACAGGAAGTGAGCTGATGGCTCTGGAAATCACAACAAGTCCACGATGGAGGAGCCGAGGCACGAAACGGAGGACAGGAAGTGAAGCGACCGTTTAAAATTCCTGATTATGTTTCACACAGAATTACTTTTTTCATATTAAAATATTTGATGCCTTGAGGCTCAGGTGGATATTCTGTATATGTTTGTTCATATATATATATATATATATATATATAAACAAACATTTTACTGTGTTTGGTCATCGATCTCATTGATGACCAGTCTGACCAGTGGGCCGGTGAACTGGTCCCAGTCCTCATGGAGCGACATGAATGTGTCACGTCCGCCGTTTGTTTCAGCAGGTGGAGGAGGAAGAGGAGGAGGAGGAGGAGGAGGAGGAGAGGAGAGGAGGAGGAGAGGAAGAGGAGGAAGAGGAAGAGGAGGAGAGGAAGAGGAGGAGAGGAGGAAGAGGAGGAGGACATCAAAGGGCTTGTGTCTCTTATCAGCATCATGCTGATGACTTCAGTGTATAATATAAACTCTGTTAATAATATAACATAAACTCTGCTTAATAACCATCTTTCTCTCTAAATCATTCTTTTTTTTTACAAAATTTACAGGAAAACGTTAAAAAGAGTCCAAGTCGCCGTTCACCACCGTTATGTGAATATTATTTATCTATTTATTTTATTTGCGCACACAAATAAACAAACTAAGTACACCAGTAAACGAGTGAGTCGCCGACCAGTAACAGAGGGAGGTCTGTGGGAGGTCGCTTCATGGCTCTTAAAGGGGCAGTGCAGAGCATGACGGTCACACACACACGCACACACACACACACACACACACACACACACACACACACACACACACACACACACACACACACACACACACACACACACACACACACACACACACACACACACACACACACACACACACACACACACACACACACACACACACACACACACACACACACACCCATGGCCTCACGCCTCTGCAGTGCCGTGCAGGTGACCATAAAAGCAGTTGATGTGGAAAAAGAGGAGGAGGAGGAGGGGGAGGAGGAAGAGGAGGGGGAGGAGAAGGAGGAGGGGGAGGGGGGGGAGGAGGGGGATACTCCCCCGGCGGCTCGGGGAACAATGGCGTGGGAAGCGATAAAAGGCAGGACATCCTCACACTTCTGCCCTCCCGCCCGCCGTCAGTCAGCGTCACTCACGGACCAACGGAGACCATGACATGTGATTCATGTTATTACACGCTTGTTATTACACGCTTGTTATTACACGCTTGTTATTACACGCTTGTTATTACACGCTTGTTATAAAGTGAAGTAAAGTGAAGTAAAGTAAAGTAAAGTGGATTAAAGTTGTTATAGTAAAGTATACAGTAACGTAAAGTAAAGTAACATGTAGGAAAGTGGAGTGAATTAGACTTGTTATAGTGAAGTAAAGTGAAGTAAAGTGAAGTAAAGTGAAGTAAAGTGAAGTGACTGTGGGTCAGTGGTTAGCAGGTCCGTCTTTCAATCAGAGGATCGGCGGTTTGATCCCCGGCTCCGCTACACTTAGTCGATGTGTCCTTGAGCAAGACACTTAACCCTGTAAGTCGCTTTGGAGGAAAGTGTCAGCTGAATGAAGTGGCAGAGGGTGCTGCAGAGGAGGGTGCTGCAGAGGGTGCTGCAGAGGAGGGTGCTGCAGAGGGTGCTGCAGAGGAGGGTGCTGCAGAGGGTGCTGCAGAGGAGGGTGCTGCAGAGGGTGCTGCAGGTAGTTGAGCTCAAAGAGAGAGAGCAGGTTCTGTTAATATCTAAGTACCTCAACAGTGATGGTCAACACTGAGGAGGAAACACCTGGCTCTCTGAGGACGGATGCAGACGAGGTGTTGTGGTGATTTTCGTGACCCACTCACTTGCGTCACTAAGCGACGTCATTCTGCTTCACGTGCACACACACACACACGTGTTGATGACATAATGAGATTTCCAGACTGGCACCCTGATTGTGTTTTTTTGTTTGTTTCTTTCTGCAGGAATGTTGTTAGTCGGCATGTTGACGTCCATGTCGGATCAACACCTGCTGCCTCGACCTTTGACCTGAAGGTCGTGAGTCAGCGTCGCCTCGCGGTTATTAAATACCAGAAGTCTGAGAGGAATTACAGAAGGTGTGGTCCATCTTTTATCAACACGCATCACTTTCTATGCAGTAAACATTAACATTAACACACACACACGCACTTCCTGTCTGGAAGTGGGCGTGGCCACCTCCGAGCTCGCTAACTTCAATTCCCAGATCTCTTGAGATATTCTCCTGATTTTGTCCCAAAACAATAAATTCGTGGCTCGTGAAGAAGTGTTTAGTTTGGCGACTGTCTCCTGAGTTAATGGAGCCGCCGGAGAGGAAACAGCCAATCAGAGAGAAGGATTTATGCTACATGATAATTCTTGTATTCTACTCAGTTATATGTAATTCATTCTGCACATTTTTCTTATTTATCTAAAGTTCATTTGATGTGTATTAATGTTATATATACATAAAAGAAATATATATAATGAAAATATATATATATATATATATTATATTTACCACAGCTGACAGTATTTTACCATATCGTTATATTTATTACATCTTCTACTTTGAGCATTTTAAAGTTTCCGATTTTAAAAACAAAAAGGTTTTGTTAGTTTGCTTTTAAAAATGACGTCATACTTTTATCGTTAAACTTTATCTTTTCTACGGAAAGTTGCTCACTGGGTTGGGTCAAATTAAAAAGTGGGATTTCCAGATAGACTTCCCCCCAGGAAACTCCAGTGCATAAAAGCGCACGCGCAACAAGTGCGTGCGTTTGTGTGTGTGTGTGAGAGAGAGAGATGCTGCTGCTCCTCCTGCAGACCTCGCCTCCTCATTGGCTGAGACAAACATGCATCGAGCTGCTGATTGGCCCCCCCAGAATGTTTCCGTCTCCACGCGCAGCGGCCGCGTCCCTTTAAATGGAGCTCGCGCAGCGCACGCTCTCACTGAGCGGAGGCGAGGCTGAGCGCGCGCAGAGCACCCCCAACAAGAGAAGAAGACTTCCCCCCCGCCCCCCCACATCACGAGGACCATGCTCGCCGCGTGCCTGGAGTCCCTCGGCCTCGCGCAGGGCCTCGCGGGCTCCCTGCTGGTGATGGTCGCGTGCGGGCTGCCCACGTGGAAAGTCACCGCGTTCATCGACTCCAACATCGTGGTGGCGCAGACCATCTGGGACGGGCTGTGGATGTCGTGCGTGGTGCAGAGCACGGGCCAGATGCAGTGTAAGGTGCACGACTCGGTGCTGGCCCTGTCGCGGGACCTGCAGACGGCGCGCGCCCTCACCGTCGTGGCCGCGGTGCTCGCCGTGGCCGCGCTCTCGGTGACGGTGGCCGGCGCGCAGTGCACCAACTGCCTCCGGGAGGAGGCGGCGAAGGCGCGCGCGGTGAGCGCCGGCGCGGTGCTGTACGTCGCCAGCGGGCTGTCCGTGCTCGTGCCGCTCTGCTGGATGGCCCACAGCATCATCGTGGACTTCCACGACCCGCTCGTGCCTCCGTCCAAGAAGCGAGAGATCGGGGCCGCGATCTACATCGGCTGGGCCGGGAGCGCGCTGCTGCTGCTCGGCGGCGCGCTGCTGTGCGGCTCGCTGTCCCGCGGCGCGAGGGGCGCGCACCCGATCAAGTACGCGCACGCCGAGAGCTTCGCCTCCAACGGGGCCTTCGACAAGAAGCATTACGTTTAGACCGGTTCGTGTCTGCGGGACTTCGGACAGATCACACGCGCACGAGGCGGTTTTTAATTGGAGCTCCTGACGGGCTCGAGCGTGCACGTGAAGTCTCACTGATTTAAACACGCGCTGCTCAGTGTGTGCGCGCGCGGTCTCCGATTGGCTGCAGATCTTCTTTGTAAATATGCATCTCACATTGTGGTGTTCTGCTCCCAGTGGACTGGTTTAGTGGACTGGTTTCAGACTGGCTCCCACTGGGAGCGCTCACATGGTCACATTTGAACACGTGCACTGTTTTTCTACTTCCTGTCATTTTTTTATACTTTTTCTAATAAAGACGACAACGAAACAAACGTTTGAGTGTGTGCTCGTTATTTAAAGCCTGTTACTAAATGTAAATATATGTTTATTATGTTAACTCAAAAGAGGTCAAAGGTCATTTGAGTTTCACATTATGTGCACGTGCACCTGTGTGAAGTAAAAAAGAGCCAGAAAAATAAAGTTCATACGACCCGATGGAACAATGCAGCCGCCGGCATTATGAACACAATCAGACTCAGGAAGCTGGTCCTGGTCCTGGTCCAGACCCTGGTCCTGGGGAGCAATCAGGGCCTCACGTGGACCAACAACAACAATGACTTGAACAAGAATTTAAATGTTTCATGAAGTCAAAGTAAAAGAATAAAAAATGCAAGTTTTATGTGAACAAAAGTGTAAAAAAAAAGGTTGAAAATAAATAAATAAACCTTGTTGCAAGTATTTCATTGAAAAAAATCACATGAATACGATACGAAGTGTTTAAGCCAAAAGAAAAAACATTTAAATGAAAAGTGGTGGACTGGAGCCTCTAGTGGCCGACACGAGTATCACAACAACAAACACTGAAGACTAAAATGTGTCCATCTTTAACGCACTAATCTTGTCTTAATAAATTCTAATTTACTGGAATAAACTGGGTTTAAACTCATATTTTTGTTTTTAATGTTGAAATAAAATCCAATCGCAATGAGTCCCGTCAGTGTGTTTTTATTATTATAATCTGCACAAATTAAATTACATTAAAGTATGTACAAGTTATTGAGGCACAAGAGGTTCGACATGATGCGTGAACCATAAACATTCAGAAATAAACTCAAACCGGCCACCAGAATATTAAATTATTAAATCCACAACCTCTGGAAACAGAAGTGGGCCACTGGACACAGGAGGCTCTCTGCCGCCCTCTGCTGGTGAAACAGGAACTCGTCATTTAAAAGAAATAAAATAAATAGTCAGTTTACACAAATCACAGCTTATTCACGATTTTTTTGGGGCAAATTATCAAAATAAAAAAATAAGCAGAATTATTTCTTATTTCTTCTGCATATTTGTTTTATTTTGATAAATGACGTCTATTTTTATTTATTTATTTATCAAAAATGACGAGTTCCAGACGACGGTCACTGCATTACTGTGACGCTGAATAAATAAAAGATGTTCAGGAAAGTTCTGCAGAAAAATAAGTTTAATAATTTATAAATCTGATTTATCTGTCGTTTATTTAGTGACGAATAAAACTTTTTGTTCTTCGGAAAATATTTAGCAAATTATCAAAAATTAAAAAGCATGCAGAATAATCCGTGCTCGTCTTCCCGTTAGCAGTTTCGTCTTAAAGAGACAGTCACTCTTATTATAAATTAAAACATTTTTAAATAAAAGGTGAACTGGCCCTTTAAACCGGCGACGTACTCACAGAAACCAGTTAGAAGATTTCCTCCTCGGTTTAAAGCGAATTTCCTTCATCTGGATTGTGGACTTTGATCTAAACCGCGATATAAACGAGCGCTCCTCTTTATCTGTAGGGATGCTCCCTCTCCTCCTGGAGAAGCTCCTCCTGGGTCAAGCTCCTCCAGGTGAAGCTCCTCCTGGTGAAGCTCTTCCAGGGTGAAGCTCCTCCTGGTGAAGCTCTTCCAGGGTGAAGCTCCTCCTGGTGAAGCTCCTCCAGGGTGAAGCTCTTCCAGGGTGAAGCTCCTCCGGGTGAAGCTCCTCCTGGTGAAGCTCCTCCTGGGTGAAGCTCCTCCTGGTGAAGCTCCTCCTGAGTGAAGCTCCAGGTGAAGCTCCTCCTGAGTGAAGCTCCAGGTGAAGCTCCTCCTCTACGACTGGTACTCCTTCAGCACCTGGCCGCCGATCACCAGCCTCTGGATCTCGCTGGTCCCCTCGTAGATCTCCGTGATGCGGGCGTCCCGGTAGTGCCTCTCGGCCGGCATGTCCGACACGTAGCCCATCCCCCCCAGAACCTGGATGGCCTTAAAGGGACAGAGACGGTTTAATACCTGAAGACATGGACGCTACCTGGAGGAGAGTTCACCGGGCTCACCTGGTGAGAGCAGAACGTGGCGGCTTCAGACGCCGACAGCTTGGCCATGGCCGCTTCCTGGACACACACACACACACACACACACACACACACACACACACACACACACACACACACACACACACACACACACACACACACACACACACACACACACACACACACACACACACACACACACACACACACACACACACACACACACACACACACACACACACACACGGGGTGAGTGAAGCGAGCGCCCCTCTGCAGTGCAGCGCTACAGGAATGGAGCGTACCTTAGTGAAGGGCTTCCCTGCATCTCGAAGAAGAGATGCCTTCCAGGTGAGAAGACGAGCGCTCTCCACGGCAACGGACATGTCAGCCAGCTTGAACTACAGGTGAGACAAATACCTTTAGTACTATAGTACTGTGATACTTTTATACTATAGTACTATGATACTATAGGACTGTACTATGATACTATACTATAGTACTATGATACTATAGGACTGTACTATGATACTATAGGACTGTACTATACTACTATGATACTATAGGACTGTACTATGATACTATACTATAGTACTATGATACTATAGGACTGTACTATGATACTATAGGACTGTACTATACTACTATGATACTACAGGACTGTACTATGATACTACAGGACTGTACTATGATACTATAGTACTATGATACTATAGTACTATGATACTATAGTACTGTACTATGATACTATAGTACTATGATACTATAGGACTGTACTATGATACTATAGTACTATGATACTATAGTACTATGATACTATAGTACTGTACTATGATACTATAGTACTATGATACTATAGGACTGTACTATGATACTATAGTACTATGATACTATAGGACTGTACTATGATACTATAGTACTATGATACTATAGGACTGTACTATGATACTATAGTACTATGATACTATAGGACTGTACTATGATACTATAGTACTATGATACTATAGTACTGTACTATGATACTATAGTACTATGATACTATAGGACTGTACTATGATACTATAGTACTATGATACTATAGGACTGTACTATGATACTATAGTACTATGATACTATAGGACTGTACTATGATACTATAGTACTATGATACTATAGGACTGTACTATGATACTATAGTACTATGATACTACAGGACTGTACTATGATACTATAGTACTATGATACTATAGTACTGTACTATGATACTATAGTACTATGATACTATAGGACTGTACTATGATACTATAGTACTATGATACTATAGTACTGTACTATGATACTATAGTACTATGATACTACAGGACTGTACTATGATACTATAGTACTATGATACTATAGGACTGTACTATGATACTATAGGACTGTACTATGATACTATAGGACTCTCCACGGCAACGGACATGTCAGCCAGCTTGAAGGTGAGCATACCTTTAGAACTACTATAGTACTACAGTAGTACTATGATACTGGTATACCTGTAGCATAAGGGGGCGTGTCACCTGTATGGCCTGCAGTTTGCCGATCGGCGCTCCGAACGCGGTGCGTTTGTGGGCGTAGTCGGCGGCGCATTCCAGAGACGCCTGAGCGATGCCGAGCGCCTGAGAGGCCACGCCGATACGCCCACTGTCCAGGGTTTGCTGAGGGGGGCACGGTTACACACATGTTGTTGTTGTTGTTGGACATGTTCTTAGTGGTTGTTACATCTCTTGAGTTCATCCTCAGGACTAAAATTATGAAAACACACTTTGTGTTTTTATGACAACAACAACGACTCGTATCTGACAAAGCCTTCTGTGTGTGTGTGTGTGTGTCTGTGTGTGTCTCTGTGTGTGTGTCTGTGTGTGTGTCTCTCCGTGTGTGTGTGTGTCTCCTTGTGTGAGTGTCTCCTTGTGTGAGTGTGTGTCTCTGTGTGAGTGTGTGTGTGTGTGTGTGAGTGTGCGTCTCCGTGTGTGAGTGTGTGTCTCTGTGTGCGTGTCTCCTTGTGTGTGTGTCTCCTTGTGTGTGAGTGTGTGTGTGTGTGTGTCTCCTTGTGTGTGAGTGTGTGTGAGTGTGTGTCTTTGTGTGTGTCTCTCCGTGTGTGTGTGTCTGTGTCTCTGTGTGTGTGTGTGTGTTTGTCTTTGTGTGCGTCTTTGTGTCTGTGTGTGTGTGTGTGTCTTTCTGTGCGTATGTGTCTCTCCATGTGCGTGTGTGTGTCTGTGTGTGTGTGTGTGTGTCTCCTTGTGTGAGTGTGTGTGTATGTCTCTGTGTGTGTGTCTGTGTCTCTGTGTGTGTGTGAATGTGTGTCTCTCTGTGTGTGTGTGAGAGTGTGTGTCTCTGTGTATGAGTGTGTCTCCTTGTGTGCGTGTGTGTCTCAAGGACCACATCAATCACCATGGCGATCTTGAACCCGGCCCCCCGGGGCCCCAGCATGTGGTCCAGAGGGAGCCGGCAGTCCTCCAGGATGACGTTGGCGGTGGACGAGGCTCTGATGCCCAGCTTGTCCTCCTTCTTCCCCAGAGAGAGGCCCGGGTGGGGCATCGGGACCAGGAAGGCGCTGATGCCCTGCGGGTGGGGAGGGAGGGACAAGGCGGTCGTCACGGAGACGGTGTCGTCACGTATAAAAACACCCCAAAAAAAGACATTTCAAAATGGCGGCGTGCCTTGTGCTTGAGCGTGCGGTCCGTGGTGGCGAACACGACGGCGGCGGAGGCGTCCCAGCTGTTGGTGATCCACGCTTTGGTTCCGCTCAGAACCCACTCGCCTCCGTCCTCGCGGGCCGTCGTGGAGGCGGCGCCCGCGTCGCTGCCGTTGCCTGGAGAGGTCAGAGGTCACACAGCTGTAGGGGCGGGTAGCGGTGGGATCCTACTGATGCTAGTCCTCCTATCAGTACTAGTACTTTACACTAGTACTTTATGAACACTAGTACTTTATGAACACTAGTACTTTATGAACACTAGTACTTTATGAACACTAGTACTTTATCAGTACTAGTACTTTATGAACACTAGTACTTTATCAGTACTAGTACTTTATGAACACTAGTACTTTATGAACACTAGTACTTTATGAATACTAGTAGAGGTTCTTTTTTCTTACATTGCGTGAAAAAAAAGGTGCTTATCAGGATGACATCACGAACATTACCTGCAGTGGACGAGCATGTGTGTGTGTGTGTGTCTCTTTTTGTGTGTGTGTGTGTCTCTGTGTGTGTGTGTGTGTGTGTGTGTGTGTCTGCATGTGTGTCTCCGTGTGTCTTTGTGTGTGTGTGTCTCTACGTGTGTGTGTGTGTGCGTGTCTCTACGTGTGTGTGTGTGTGTGTGTGTGTGACTCTACGTGTGTGTGTGTGTGTGTGTCTCTACGTGTGTGTGACTCTACGTGTGTGTGTGTGTGTGTCTCTACGTGTGTGTGTCTCTACGTGTGTGTGTGTGTGTGTGTGTGTGTGTGTGTGTGTGTGTGTGTGTGTTACCTGGCTCACTGAGACAGAAGCAGCCCACTTTCTCTCCGGTGGTAAACGGAGTGATCCATTTCTTTTTCTGCTCCTCGGTGCCGTTCTTCAGGATCGGCCCGATGTAGAGCGACTGAGAGCAGAACCGCGGGTTAGAGAACCGCGGGTTAGAGAACCGACGGGTTAGAGAACCCGATCAGCGGGTTCTACTCACGTTGTTGACGGACACCACCACGCCGGTGCTGGCGCAGCCGCGACTGATTTCCTCCATGGCCAGGCTGTAGGCCAGGTAGTCCATCCCCGCCCCCCCTAGCTCCTCTGGGACCTCGATGGCCATCACCCCCATCGCCCCCAGGTCCTGAATCTGGACCGGAACCAGGACACACACACATTAGATATTAATGAACAACACTGAAAATGCATGAAGCTTTGACCGTCACTGTGGGTGTGTAGTACGTGTGTGTGTGTACGTACGTGTGTGTATGCCTGTGTGTATGCATATACGTCAGTGTGTATGTGTGTGTGTGTGTGTGTGTATATACGTGTGTGTGTCTGTACATCTGTGTATGTGTCTGTACGTCTGTGTGTGTGTGTACTTCTGTGTGTGAGTACGTCTGTGTGTGTGTCTGTACATCTGTGTGTGTGTGTGTATATACGTCTGTGTGTGTGTCTGTATGTGTGTCTGTACGTCTGTATGTGTGTCTGTACGTGTGTGTGTGTGTGTGTGTATATACGTGTGTGTGTGTGTCTGTACGTCTGTGTGTGTGTCTGTACGTCTGTGTGTGTGTCTGTACGTGTGTGTGTGTGTGTCTCTACGTCTGTGTGTGTGTATGTGTGTGTGTGTGTGTGTGTGTATGTGTATGTGTGTCTCTACGTCTGTGTGTGTGTGTGTATATGTGTCTCTATGTCTGTGTGTGTGTGCGTGTATATACACGTGTGGGTGTGTCTGTACGTCTGTGTGTGTGTCTGTGCGTCTGTGTGTGTGTGTGTGTGCGTACGTCTGTGTGCGTGTGTCTGTACGTCTGTGTGTGCGTGTGTGTCTGTACGTCTGTGTGTGCGTGTGTGTGTGTGTGTCTGTACGTCTGTGTGTGCGTGTGTGTCTGTACGTCTGTGTGTGCGTGTGTGTGTGTGTGTCTGTACGTCTGTGTGTGTGTGTGTGTCTGTACGTCTGTGTGTGCGTGTGTGTGTGTGTGTCTGTACGTCTGTGTGTGCGTGTGTGTCTGTACGTCTGTGTGTGCGTGTGTGTGTGTGTGTCTGTACGTCTGTGTGTGTGTGCGTGTGTGTGTGTCTGTACGTCTGTGTGTGCGTGCGTGTGTGTGTGTCTGTACGTCTGTGTGTGCATGTGTGTGCGTGTGTGTGTGTCTGTGTGTGTGTCTGTGTGTGTGTGTGTGTGTGTGTACCTGTTTAGCAGGGTACGCGTGCTCCTTGTCCAGCTTGCCTGCGATGGGGATCAGTTCCCGGTCGGCGAAGTCTCTGCATGTTTGTCTCAGCAGCTGATGAGTTTCTGGAAGCTCGGCCAGCTGAGACAGACGTCTACGGCCAGAGAGACAGGCGCCGAGGCCTGGAGACAACACAAGAATAAACAAATAAACAAATAAACAGTATTTTCACAGTCCTCTAATACGTCTTGAAATCAACTTTTTATGTCTCGTGTATTTTATTCCTGATGATAAATTTTTTTCTCATTCTGTGTGAACTTCACTGGGTCTTTGAACGCACCACCAGCTCCCTAGTTATATCACTTCAGAATGGACCTTACTAGGGTCTTTGAACGCACCACCAGCTCCCTAGTTAGCTTGATGCTATCCAGGTGAAAGGTCCTCATCATCATCAGTCACCTTCCTCTCAGTCTGACAGGTGTAGAACGCGTTTAAACTAACAACACTACTTGTTCGACTGTTTGTGAACAATAATCACCATCATCGATCATAAATCGACAGCTGATAATCGAGTTATTGATCAGAACTAGCCGGCTACCTAATTTAGCCGAGGTAACTGGGTTTCATAATGCTGGTATTTAACGTTACAGTGTTTATTTAACTACAATTTGAGAGCCTCGTTCAAGCTGGTAGTGTCCTTCGTGTGTGTCCTTCGCGTGTGTCCTTCGTGTGTCTCCTCGTGTCCTCACCTCTCCTCGCTGTGAACAGTGCAGCCATGGCTCCTTTCCTCTTGAGCTGCAGGACTGTTGTGAAGCACGCCGCTGCCTTCACGCGCCGTCGGAAATATGGACGTTATGTCCTTTTGGGTCCGGAAGGATCCTAACACAGTGAAACGACCCGGAAGTATCTAGTGTATACTGGTCGAAGTTTGATGCGCGCTCCCGCGAAGTCCTTGAGTAAATTGACACGCGCGGCTGTTTGATTTGGCTCTCATGCGCGCGCAAATCAAACCGCCGCGCGCGTGTCACTTACTTTGACGAGCGCTTTTTACGTCACTTAACCCGCTCGCGCGCGTGTCTGTCACCCTAGTTTTTCTTTTTGACAGTAAGTGGGCGGAGCCAGTCATTGTATCTCTGCGTCTAATTGGACTAAAGTTGCTAGTAGGCGGGATAAAGCTTTAATTACAGAAAACGGGGGAGCCAGTATGAGGCATGGCTGACCACTATGAGCTAAAGTATATATATATATATATATATATATACACTTTAGCTCATAGCTCATATATATATATATATATATATAATATTTATATATATACATATAATATAAATTATATATTTATATATATATATAATATTTATATAAGTATAATATAAATTATATATATATAATATATTATATTTATATATATAAATATAATTCTACTGACTACATATCCTGATGCAGAATGTTTTTTTGTCATGTCATTTTCTGGCACTAAATACTGTGTGTTGCTGTGTCTTTAATTAAAACCATTGGGCCATATATGATATCCCATATTTACTCTTAGTGAGTCTGTAGTTATACTGCGAACATCCCATATGATGCTTATGCATTATTAGAGTAAATATAGAAAAAGAATAGGTAAACTGTGGAAGAAAATGTAAAAAAAGAAAAAGCTGCAACATCATCCAATCACTGTGCAGACAGAACAAAGGGGATCCAATCAGGGAGGGTTCAGGTTTTTCACAACGTGTTTATTGTTTTTAGCACCATAAAAAGTCAGTGAATGTCGTCCCGTGTGTGTTCGCTCTCAAGCTGTCGTTCCTTCGGGATGGAGCGCTGATGGTGGAGGATTTGGGAAAGGGTTTGGAGGAAAGGGGGGTGGGGGTCTGGAGGAATAAACAGAAGCTGAGAGGGCGGCATGGCTACGACGGGTCATTCACTTGCTGGCGGAGGTGAAGGTGAAGCATCCTCTCTGGTGGAACTGCATGTCCCTGATGCGACGCATGGACTGGATCTGGGGCTGGAAGGCGCTGAAGTCGTTGTAGTGTTTGTAGTCACCGCACTCAAACAGGTACTGGTAGCCTCTGTATCCGGGGTACTGGTAACCCACCCACCTGAGGGAGACACCGGGGTTATTGAGCAGCACATATAGGTCCCTAAAGGGGTTTTACTTGTTATTAACAAAGGAGGACACTTTTAAGGGGTTCTAGTGGTCATTTATGATATTCTAAGGGTCTTGAAAGTGGTTCTAGTGGCAATTGAGGAGGTTGTAGGGGTCTTAATAGTGGTCATTGAGGAGGTTCTACGGTTCTTTTAAGAGGTTCTAGTTGTCACTGATGATATCCCAGGGGTCCTTAAAGTGGTTCTGCTTGTGATTGAGGAGGTTCTAGGGGTCCTTTAAGAGGTTCTAGTGGTCATTAAGGAGGATCTAGGGGTCCCTAAAGTGGTTCTAGTGGTCATTGAAGAGATTCTACGGTTCTTTTAAGAGGGTCTAGTTGTCACTGATGATATCCCAGTGGTCCGTAAAGTGGTTCTGCTTGTGATTGAGGAGGTTCTACGGGTGTTTAAGAGGTTCTGGAGGTCATTGAGGATGTCTTAGTTGTTCTTTATGAGCTTTAGGAGATCCTCTATCATCCAAGCACAGAATGAGGGAACATCTTCTGGAACAACAAAGGACCATTCCTCCCTCAGAGTTCCACACATTTTGAGGAACAATAACAGGGAACCCTCGTGGTGGAACAGCTGTGTAATTCTTTGTGAGACTCTGGAAGTCGTAAAAATAACATCTAAAAATACACATTTCAGTCAGCTTGAAGCCTGAAGACCTCTCGTGAACCACCACATTGAGGAGGAACCCTGGTTCCACCTGGTTCCACCTGGTTCCAGGCGGCCGAATGTACTCACGCTCCTCCGGGGACCCTCACGCTGCCCACTCGGTCACAGAAGCCGTGCGCCCAGAGGGTGGGCACGTCGTCCTCCTGGATCTCCATCTTGTTGCCCTTGAAGTCGGAGAGCTCGTACAGGCAGATCTTGTGCTCCAGGCTGTCCTGCAGGTCGGAGGAGAAGACTTAATGTTCCCAAAGAGAAGAAAACTCACCTCCGTGGATTTCAATAATCAATAGTTTCATTTTTCAAGCAACGTTTTGCTGGTTCCAGCTTCTCAAATGTGACGAAATGCAGCTTTTCTTGGTCAAACCTGACATTAAATGTACCTCTTTGGATTTGGGACCAGCTGGTCAGACAAAACTCCACATTTTAAAGTGTCCTGTGAGTAATTATCGTATTATTACTCCTGACATATTAATAAAATGAGATGTCCTTACCATGCGGACGGGCCTGAGGGACATGAGGCAGTCGCTGCGGTAGGAGTTGCTCCAGGTGTCCCAGCGAGGATACTCTCCCTTCTCCAGGATGAACATCTCCCCGCGGAAGTTAGTCTGCTCGAAGGCGACGAAGCTGGAGGAGGGGGTCCGCCGGGCGCGGGGGGGGCACAGGGGGGTTGGAGAGGACAGGAGAGAGAGAATTAGAGGAGAGACGAGGCGATTCAGTTCCCCCCCCCCCTGGGAGGAGAGTCGGCGTGTCCACTTACGGGCCGCACTCCACGATGATGCTGCGCACGCGGTCCAGGCCGCGGTCGCACACGTTCATGCACTCGTTCTGGACCTCCACCATGCGGCCCTGGAAGTTCTCCTGGTCGAACATCATGATCTGCACACGGAGGAGGGTTGTTAGGTGTTTCTGAATTCTCTTTTACTTTGCTATTACTATCACTGAGTAAATAATCTGCATTCTTCTTCCTCCGCTGTCTGTTGAATCCACTTCATAATTAATGTAAACAAAATGAAACTAATCCGAGCTATATTAAGCACTATAAGCTGAATGAATAGCTGCTTTTTTAACCAGATCTACTTTTTCTAAAAATTCAAACAGAGCAAATAAAAAATAAAAAAACTATCTGCGCGTCTGGCCCTTTAAATAAATCATCTGCACTCACTCTGTAGGATCCCACGCCGGGCTCTCCGGTCTTGGTGGCCTTGCTGGTGGCAGCAGGAGCCGGGGCGCTCTTGTCCTTGGCGTCGGTGCCCTGGCTGGAGGCGGACTTGGTGGTCTGAGACATGGCGAGGGGCTTCAAGAGAGTCTGGGGGGGGGGGGGGGGGGGGGGGGGGGGGGAGACGGAGGAAAGACCGGGTGGGGGGGGCACACAAACAGAAAGGCGTCAAGGTGAGAGACAGGAGGCCGGGGAGGTGTTGGCGTGGTCAGAGGGCCGTGGTGTGTTCATGGGATGTGGGTTAAAACACAAGTCTAATGATTTTATTTTGAGGGGGGGGGGGGCCTGGACTTCTGTCCGAGCCGGGTGCTCAGGTGTCTGCGTCCGTGTGTCCTTACCTGCGTTAGTACAGCTTGCGGTGCCGTGTGGGAGGCTGTCTGGTGCTGGTGCCTTCAACGCTCGACCCCAGCTTTTATACTCTGGCAGAGGCCGAGCGCCGAGGCTCCCGGCACAAAGGAAAGACCCCCGTCATCACAGTCGCCCCCCCCCCCCCTGCCAAAGCCACCGGGTCATCGGCCAGCCTGGAAACGCCGCCAGTCCCCCCCCCCCCCCCCCCCTCTGGCCGTAACGTAAGCGTTTTGCTATCAAAGGAAACCACTGACCAAGCATTTTGCCCCCCCCCCCCCTCCACCTCATGTGTTGGGCATGTAGAGAGGAGGTATGCAAAGGTTCAGAGGCCACAAAGAGGTAATCCCGTGTCTCCGTCACCTATGTGAAACATATTCTCTGCAAACAAAGATTTTAAATCGTCCGTCCATCTGAAACACGAAGCTCACGGGCAATAAAGAGTTAAAGCGTGTCTTGTTTTTCACTCTTTTAAACCTTCGGAGGAACATTTTTAAAGAATACTGTGGGATTCGTATATTAGTTTTAATTCAACTAAAAGGTCGGTTAAAGTAACTGTTTTACACTTATAATAATAATAATAATAATTCAGTCGGTGACGGAAGAAAAACAGCTTCACAATTAGCTTCGGAGTCAATCTCCAGTTCTTTAAAGTGAAGCCAACTGCATTCTCTCTACTGACCACCAGGGGGCGACTCTTTTGACGCGAGCCGCGATGTTTATTAAAGGGAGAAGAAGAAGATGAAGAAGAAGAAGAAAACCGAGATGAAAGATTTTAACTGCGAAGCCCGAAAAGACGCCCGGACAATTCAAAAAGCATGTTTTCTTTAAGCAATAACCAAAAACTGCGCCTTTTAAAAATCACAGCAAGAAGCTGTAAAAAACCATTCATTATAGCCAGAGTTTCATCTCTTCCGCGGTCTTTGAACACATCATGTGTGACACAAACGCTTCCGACAGAAAAAAGTAGACGAAAAGCAGCTTAAAATGTTTGATATAATCTCTCATCAAATGAGAGTTTAGTTTAGTTTAGTTTAGTTTAGTTTAGTTTAGTTTAGTTTAATTTAGTTTACCAACAGTCACTTTGCCCTTTGTTCACCTGGAAGGAAACATGAGGTACGGGACCAGATGCATGATGGGTAAACAGACCAACAGCAGCGTCTAAAAAAGAAAAAGCTCAATTATTCATTAATTTCAAAATGGAACTGCTGGGAAATCACAGAAAGGGTTGAACTTTGTCTTCAGAGCAGCAACCGGTGAGGGAGCAGAGTCCAAACCACAGGAAGTCTACACTTCATGTGTTAAAGCTGCATTCTCTCTCCTGACCAACAGGGGGCGACTCCTCTGGTTGTATAGAAGTCTATGCTTCATGTGTTAAAGCTGCATTCTCTCTCCTGACCACCAGGGGGCGACTACTCTGGTTGTATAGAAGTCTATGCTTCATGTGTTAAAGCTGCATTCTCTCTCCTGACCACCAGGGGGCGACTCCTTTGGTTGTATAGAAGTCTATGCTTCATGTGTTAAAGCTGCATTCTCTCTCCTGACCACCAGGGGGCGACTCCTCTGGTTGTATAGAAGTCTATGCTTCATGTGTTAAAGCTGCATTCTCTCTCCTGACCACCAGGGGGCGACTACTCTGGTTGTATAGAAGTCTATGCTTCATGTGTTAAAGATGCATTCTCTCTCCTGACCACCAGGGGGCGACTCCTCTGGTTGTATAGAAGTCTGTGCTTCATGTGTTAAAGCTGCATTCTCTCTCCTGACCACCAGGGGGCGACTCCTCTGGTTGTATAGAAGTCTGTGCTTCATGTGTTAAAGCTGCATTCTCTCTCCTGACCACCAGGGGGCGACTCCTCTGGTTGTATAGAAGTCTGTGCTTCATGTGTTAAAGCTGCATTCTCTCTCCTGACCACCAGGGGGCGACTCCTCTGGTTGTATAGAAGTCTATGCTTCATGTGTTAAAGCTGCATTCTCTCTCCTGTCCACCAGGGGGCGACTCCTCTGGTTGTATAGAAGTCTATGCTTCATGTGTTAAAGCTGCATTCTCTCTCCTGACCACCAGGGGCGACTCCTCTGGTTGTATAGAAGTCTATGCTTCATTTGTTAAAGCTGCATTCTCTCTCCTGACCACCAGGGGGCGACTCCTCTGGTTGTATAGAAGTCTATGCTTCATGTGTTGAAGCTGCATTCTCTCTCCTGTCCACCAGGGGGCGACTCCTCTGGTTGTATAGAAGTCTATGCTTCATGTGTTAAAGCTGCATTCTCTCTCCTGACCACCAGGGGCGACTCCTCTGGTTGTATAGAAGTCTATGCTTCATGTGTTAAAGCTGCATTCTCTCTCCTGACCACCAGGGGGCGACTCCTCTGGTTGTATAGAGGGACTAAGATTAGGACTCCCGTAAATAAGTGTGTTTCCCTGAATGAAATGTTGAACTCTTCCTTTAAAACAAGCTAACGCAACGTTAAAATGCTAACCTGCAGTGTAACGTTAGCACAACGAGAGCCATTCAGTAATATCTACGTTTTGTTTGATAACCGTAAGCAACATGTTCACAGATGAGGTTCGGACAGTACGGTCTGGCAGCCATCTTGTCCGTATTATGTCTGTATTATGTCTGTATTATGTCTGTATTATGTCTGTATTATGTCTGTATGTCTGTATTACGTCTGTATTACGTCTGTATTATGTCTGTATGTCTGTATTACGTCTGTATTACGTCTGTATTATGTCTGTATGTCTGTATTATGTCTGTATTATGTCAAGTCTGTATGTCTGTATTATGTCTGTATTATGTCTGTATTATGTCTGTATGTCTGTATTATGTCTGTATTATGTCTGTATTATGTCTGTATGTCTGTATTATGTCTGTATGTCTGTATTATGTCTGTATTATGTCTGTATTATGTCTGTATTATGTCTGTATGTCTGTATTATGTCTGTATTATGTCTGTATGTCTGTATTATGTCTATTATGTCTGTATTATGTCTGTATTATGTCTGTATTATGTCTGTATTATGTCTGTATGTCTGTATTATGTCTGTATTATGTCTGTATGTCTGTATTTTGTCCGTATTATGTCTGTATTATGTCTGTATTATGTCTGTATGTCTGTATTATGTCTGTATTACGTCTGTATTATGTCTGTATTATTATTACCTTTTGCTGTGATTATTTCCACTCTGGCAGCATTTTGGATTATAATGTGTTTGATATGTTCAGATTAGGTGTGAATGATCCCGCTGAGTGTAATCCGTGTGCTTCCCGTTGGATTCTGTGCCATAAATCGGGCCGGAGATCAAACCGTAACTCCTTTTTTTTGGATGACTATCAAAAAAAAAAACGATCCCGGTGCCAGATAGATGCGTAATAATTTATTTACTTTTTTTATTCATCTTTTTTCATAAAGGATGGTGATGTTACATTTTTGGTATTATCTATAAATCTAAGGAAAAGTTTCAATGGTGAGTTACTGGCTCCCAGCTGTAAATCCACTGGTTCCTATCGAAGATGTGGCGCTTTAAAAATACAAATATATATATAGTTTCATTTCTTAAAACAGCTGCTCGCTGTAAAATAAAATTGTAATACAAAAGATGAAAAAAGAAAACTATTTAATACAATTTTATTTTTTGTTTATTCTTATTGTATTATTACGCTGAATAAAGTTATATTGTGTATACGTATTATTATGTATTATTATTTTTAAACAGATTTTTTGGGGGGGACTATTTGACACGATAATTGGTGTTTTCATGGGATTTATTGACAATAAAGAAGCATGTTTATATATTTTTGTCACATTTCTGCTCCCTAAACGTCAGAAACGTTTTCATCTGAAATCGTCTTTGAGACAAAAAAAATTTTCTTTTGATTTTCTTGGATTTTTTATTCCAATTATTATTATTACTAATTATCAGTGGTGGAAAAGAAGTACTTTTAGAAATACAAGTGAAACTAAAATGAATCATTCTACCTAATGCTCCAATTCATATATATTATACAATTCATAATAATATATTATGTATTATTAATTATAATTATTCATAATTTATGTATTTAAAACAAATATAAACATCAATAAAGTATTATCGTTAATAATAATATTATAATGAATTAGTTGATGTGCAAAGTAACCCCATTTAGTGCAGTAAAAAGAACAATATCTGCGTGCTCGTCCACAGATAATGTGGCGTCTGCACTTCTGCCATCCTTTTGTCGGGGGGGCACAAAGAGAGAGAGAGAGAGAGAGAGGCCCCTCCCCTCTGCTGACACGGGGCTTTAGGCCGTGGCCCCCTGCCAGGGGAGGCTTTAAAAGGGTGGGGGCGCGTGGTTCCTCTCACTCACAGCAGGACATCACCAACAGAGCAAGGTGAGCGCCCCCGTCCCTCACCTCACCTCCGGGGGAGTCCAGCCAGGCACGGCCGGGGGAACCGGCAGCGATCCCCCCCCCAACACACACACACACACACACACACACACACACACACATAGAAAAACATACAAATCCCCCCCCCCCCTCCAAAAAAAAGGGGCCCAAAAGGAGGAGGAAATGGGTCGAATGAGATAACTAAAAATAATGATGAAGACCTTCTTCATGCAATAACTAAATATAGATTTTATTAATTCTAACTCTTCTAAAACACACGGACGCACACACACACACACACACACACACACACACACACACACACACACACACACACACACACACACTGTCTACACGTTAATGTTCCTCATGCTTTCTCTTCTCCCTCCAGACAAGATGACTCACCATTGCACCAAGTTCTCCGGCCACTGGAAGGTGAGTCTGCAGATGGAAACTAAACACACAGACACACACACACACACACACACACACACAGACACACACACACACACACACTGAAACACTTGTACAAGTTGTGAGGTTGTTTGCAAGGTTTTAATTGATTTAAATGAGGATAAATAAGACTAAATCTATCCCTCTACAACGACCGTGACATTACTTCTTTAAACCAACGTGGACGCTGTAGCATCCTCACTCTTCTCATTGTGCCCCCCCCCCACCCCCCCCCCCCCCCTCCAGATCATCGTCTTCGACGAGGAGTGCTTCCAGGGCCGCCGCCACGAGTTCACCTCCGAGTGCTGCAACGTGATGGAGTTCGGCTTCGAGACCGTGCGCTCCATGCGCGTGGAGAGCGGCGCGTGAGTGGACCGCGGCGCTCTACCGTCCCGCCGACGCCAGGAGGGAGTTGTGTTGTTCTAACTCGTGTTGTGTTGTTTGTGTTTGTCCCCGCAGCTGGGTGGGCTACGAGCACGCCTCCTACCAGGGCCAGCAGTTCATCCTGGAGAGGGGCGAGTACCCCCAGTGCGACGCCTTCGGCGGCAGCAACGCCTACCACATCGAGAGGATGACCTCCTTCAGGCCCATCGCCTGTGCTGTGAGTGCTGCCGTGCTGGCTCCGGGGACACGCCGTTTTTTTTGCAGGAAAACAACAACAACAATAACTCATAAGTTCGTTGCTCTGTGTGTTTTTCCTCCCCCACACCTGCAGAACCACAGAGAGTGTCGCATGACCATCTTCGAGCGTGAGAACTTCCTGGGCCGCAAGGGCGAGCTCAGCGACGACTACCCCTCCCTGCAGGCCATGGGCTGGTGCAACAACGAGGTCGGCTCTCTCAGGATCCAGTCTGGAGCGTGAGTGCATTTCCTCTTCAGCAACACGATAATAATAATAACAACAATAGTGGTAATGACCCTGGTTTCACAACAATCCCAACAGATTTGTGTGCTACCAGTACCCCGGCTACCGTGGGTACCAGTACATCATGGAGTGTGATCGTCACTGTGGGGACTTCAAACACTTCAGGGAGTTTGGATCCCACTGCCAGACCCCTCAGATCCAGTCCATCCGCCGTATCCAGCAGTAACTAGTCCCCCCTAAACCCCCCCCCCCTCTCTGACCCTTCACCTTTGACCCCTGCTGCTGAATAAACTGTCTTTCTTAAACCCTATGACTTCCTCTGCGTGCTCCTGATTTACAGACACTTCTACACACAACAGGTTGTTCTAAAATGCATAAAGGTTATAATGCATAAAGGTTATAATGCATAAATATCATAATGCATAAAGGTTATAAAGCATACAGGTTATAATGCATAAAGGTTATATCCATAGAGGCAATAATCCATAAAGGTTATAAAGCAAACAGGTTATAATGCATAAAGGTTATAATGCATAAATATCATAATGCATAAATGCTATAATGCATAAAGGTGATAAAGCATAAAGGCACTAATGCATAAATATAATACATAAAGGCTATAATACATAAAGGTTATAAAGCATACAGGTTATAATGCATAAAGGCTATAATACATAAAGGTTATAAAGCATAAAGGTTATAAAGCATAAAGGCACTAATGCATAAATATCATAATACATAAAGGTTATAAAGCATAAAGGTTATAAAGCATAAAGGCACTAATGCATAAATATCATAATACATAAAGGTTATAAAACATAAAGGTTATAAAGCATAAAGGTTATAAAGCATAAAGGCACTAATGCATAAATATCATAATACATAAAGGCTATAATACATAAAGGTTATAAAGCATACAGGTTATAATGCATAAAGGCTAAAAATGTTAAACTCACAGGAAAGTCTGAAAACAGTTGTATAAATATGTGTCATTTTATTATTAGCATACTTTATTTCATTATACTTCAACATATGTATTATAATACTTAACATATGTATTAGTACTGTACCAAAGTGCACTTTCAAGGTACTTGTACATGACCATTTTCATTTCCTATTATTCTAATTCAGTACATTTTAGAGTGAAATGTTGCAATCTGACATAGTGTGATTTTAAAAACTAAACATTATGCTCATTTATTGACACGTTATTATAGATTTAACACAAAGAAGTGCACTTTTGCTACAAAATAAAGTACTTTTAGCTGCTAGTACACAGGTTCAAACATCCGATTGATTAGTTATGGAGAAAGCTGCAGATGAATAATGTCAGTAAAGGATCTGAATGTGTGGCATGCTGCCTCCTCCAGGGGTCACTTCCTGCTGACGCTCCCCCGGTGTGCAGGCCCGCTGCAGCCGGTACCGGGTGCACGAGGAGCAGTACCTTTACCGGCCAGGAAGCGGCACCACGCTCCCACACAAACACCCCCGGAGCCCACTGGGGGCAAACGACTCCACTGAGCGGTCGGTGGTTATCAAGGGGGATCCGTGGGCGCACAGGCAGATTACATGTGGAAGAAAGCAAAATAAAACCACTTAATTCATAACGACGTGAAAGAGGAGATCACGCGACAAGTGAGAAGTTCACTTTCGTCTTGTAGGCCCAGCCGGATGCAAAAAGGGTCGTAAATCATCGCTGGTTTATAAATAGTTAAATATGCATGCTTTCCTTTCTGAGTCAAAGACATAACAGTTTTTATAACTGGTGTATTAATAAAACAAAATGTGAAAAAGCCCCTTCTCGCCTCAATCAACGCGGGGAGAGTCCGGCTCCAACAACGAGCCCGCTCCGGGTTTTACGAGCCTCTCGCCCGCCGCAGTGGGAGGAAGTTGGACCCACAAAGCAAGCAGTGCCGCTGTGCTAGCACACATATATATATTTATAATATATATATATATAAATATATACACACACATAAAAATACACCAAAGTAGAGGGACTTCAACTGGGAAAACATGCGCCACATTGGAGCTGGAAAACGGACAGCTTAACCGGAAGAGGAGCGGACTCCTGCGTTCGGGCTGGCAAGACGCTCCAGGGAGGCAGCGGGACGCACAGCTGCTTTAGCCGGAGAGAGTGCTCTCCAGCGCGGATAGCCGGGCAGCCAGGAGTCGCTCGGTCGTCTCGTCCCTCGTTTTTTTTTCTTTCGTTTTTTGTCTTTTTCTCTCCTTCATTCGCTGAGCGTCGACGTCCCGGAGGAGGAGGAGGAGGAGGAGGAGCGTGGTGTTTTTATTTTATTTTTTAAAAACACCATAAATGTGTTGCCTTGTTATTTAAATAGGATTTCACGCCAGAGAGGAGAAGTTTTAACAAGATAACTCTCCCCCCACCACCACCCCTCTTCCTTCCCCCACCTCCTCCTCCGACATCAGCGTCACCACCAACCCGCAGTCAGTCGCTCTCTGCTGGGTCTGCAGGCGAGGAGGGACCCCCTCCCCTTTTACAATTGGGGTAACTCACCCAGCAAACGATGGATTATCTTCTGCGAGTTTCTCTTTGTTTTTTAACCCTTTTTTAAATTTTATTTTGTATTCCTCTCTTTTGCACGTTTTCGGGGGGTTGGGGAGGGTTGAAAAAAATACTTCCCCAAATAAACGAAGCGGACTCCGTTAGCTCGTTAACGAAAACACGAAATCGAGCCCGAGGAGCCGTTAAAGTCCTCCTGCTCGCGGCACCTCGTGGCCGCCGGTCACCGGGACGTCATTCAACACACATCGGCCGCCGTTAAATAAAACGAACTCGATGTATTTATCGATTAATCACCTCTTTATTTTTTAGGGAGTTAGCCTAACTGGCTAGCTAGCTTGGCTGCTAACTAGCAGGCGGACCCAAAAATATATCGATCCCCCCCCCCTCTCGCCCCCACCCCCCTCGAGGCTAAAACAAGGATCTGCCTCGTGAGAAATCAATTAGCTTCATCTAAACCTCTTAAGTTGATTAATGACGTCTTTTTAAGGGTGTTTTTTTTATTTTTAAAAGTGTATTTATTATTGTGTGATTTATTTAAAGGAATTTAAACCGGAAGCAGCGACGGAAACATAATGTAACCTGCACATTATAATAATTCAAATTATTATTATTATTATTAGAACTGCTGCTGCTGCAGCTGAGCCGTTGAGGAGGAGGAAGAAGTCACACCTCGATTATCCGCAGATTGACCTGTCGCCGCCTCCTTTTATTCCCGGCTGAGAGCCGCACGTGTCCCTGTTTCATTACCGGGTTTCCAGGAGCCACAAGGATCCACCAGAATCCAGCAGGATCCACAAGGATCCACCAGGAGCCACAAGGATCCGCGTCTCCTCTTTCAAAGACCTGCTGCACATGCTGCACACCAGTGGTGTTTTTTTGGGGGCCACATTTCCATCACGAGGAACCAGGAAGGACCCCCCCACAGACCTGCAGGACTTTGACAGCTGTCTCCCTGGTGCATCCAGCTTCTCCGCGAGAGACAGACACGAACAATTCAAGCAAAAGGAATCTTTGCTTTTGCATTATTTTTATTTGTTCGCCCTCCAAAGCAACCTGCATTTTGTATTATTATTATTTTTTGTTTTCAAATTTCTTCTCCTATAAAATGGGATTACAAGGCCGGAGATCCTGATTTACTTCTTTTTATGTCCCCCCCCCCCCTTGAATTACCCTTTTTAACATTTTTTTATTATTAATTATTTTTTGTTGTTGGTGTGTCACAATGATGGTAGTCTGAGGGCGAAGTGAGGGACCCCCCCCCCCCCCCCTCCTCAGTTCATGCTGCTCATATCTAGCAGAGGAGGACATTGTTGTTATTTTTAATTCCCTACAAAAAACAACAACAACAACACAACACACACATCCCTCTGGTTGTTTTTTATTATCGATTGGCTCGTCCCAGGGTCGAAAGATGGCGGACCTGGAAGCGGTGCTCGCCGATGTCAGCTATCTGATGGCGATGGAGAAGAGCAAGTCCACTCCGGCGGCCCGGGCGAGCAAGAAGATCATCCTGCCGGAGCCCAGGTAAGGCACCTCTGGGCCGGCCTCGGGGCGCGCGGCGCTCCGCTGTGTGTGTGTGTGTGTGTGTGTGTGTGTGTGTGTGTGTGTGTGTGTGTGTGTGTGTGTACGCTCGTGCAGCCATGTAGGGAGATGGAGGCGTGCTTCCTCTCGCTACAATAGGACGCCTTTTCTGTTGTTGTTGTTGTTGTTGTTGTTAGATTGTGCAAACACAAACCAACATGCAGCTTCATGAGTATCACTAAAAAACAACAACAAAGCTGGACTTCATCTTCCACGCCTTTTTAAACTCGCAGATGCATTATAACATTATAACTGTAGCTTCCTGATCAGCACACCCCCCCCCCCCCCCCTAATCAATACCCCCCCATCATTTACATTTCCGGGTGGGGGGGGTGCAGAGCCCCCATCCCCCTTTGCTGCACACTATCAGTATGTGCACATCCAAGCTGAGAGACGTGCACACCCTTTTGTCCCTGCAGCTACGCAGCTTGTCTTGGTTGTGTCTCTTCTCACCAGCTTTTTATTTATTTATTTATAAATAATAAAAAAGGCAGCTTGATTGAAGAGGATGCGGTTACATTTTTCATATACAAAAAATAAATATATATATATATATATATATATTAAATTATGTAAAATTATTTTTTACGTATTCAAAATATATTTCAATATATATATATTTATTATATATATACATATTTTTATTATTTTATATATATATATATATATATATAATAAATAAAAAAATATTATATATAAAAATATTTAATGTGCTAATTGCTGATAAGTCAGAGTTTAGAATGATAATTTAATCGATGATAAAAAGCTGAAATGTTCTGCCTTCTTGATTTTAGTTTAGGAATAAAAACAGTATATATATATATATATATATATATATATATATATATATATATATACACATATTGTCGATACCAGAAACAATAATTTAATAACCCATAAGTGTATTATTAATCACTACGTATTTTCACACCAGGAGTTTATTCGCTCACCATTTGCGACTTATCTTCTATATATATATATATATATATATATATATATATATATATATATATTTTCCTTCCTGCCGGCAGCTTCTTGGTTTCACTTTGTCAGTTCGGGTCAACTTTCAGAAGCGTGCCGCTTCCTTTTCGAGACGAACGCTTTCAGTCGCTCGCAGTTAAAATAAATAGTCTGCAGTAAATATGATCAGAGTCGGTCGTATTCTTGCAGATATAATATGCTGCAAAAAGGGTGTTTATTTTTATTTTTATTGCTTGCTGTGGCCGTCATGAATATTTACATTTTTAACCCTCAGTGATTGACAGCATTTGTCTTTTACTGTTGTGTAAATATTGAGCCTTTAAAATTTTTTTTTTTTAGTATTTTACATTTAAAGTGGGATAAACCCAACAAATCTACATTAGGTTCAAAAATACAGTACGGGAGGTCAGAACTGACTCTTTTTTTGCTAAGCTCCGCCCCTCAAAAGCAGTCTGGCCAATCGTAGCGTAGCGTTAAATGGAAACGTAGCGCTGTTTGTTTGTTTATTTACACTGTGGTAACAGCAGCAGGGGGCGGGGCCTATCAAAGGGTAAATTGGACTGCGAAGTCTGAAAATACTTTTATACCAACGTTCTAGCAGCTGTCGCGTAAACGTAATAATAATAATAGTGTAATATTAATCGTCAGTAGCAACGTGAGCGTCTTCACGGGACTACATGTCGTCATTGATCGTCTGCTGTGGGAACGATGAATAACCGATCGATCGATGGTTAAACAGACGGCATTAGTCCTAAAAGCTTCTGAAGGAGGCGAGCTGACGTCTGACGGGCTCGTTAGCGGGTATTGATCCCGTCACGTTGTGGCGCCGCTAATTGAGTCCGCCGCTCCTCGTTAAGAATCCAGGTTGAGAGAACACCGGCGCCGGGGACTTAATCTTGAGGTCACCTGATGCAGAGCCGCTCACACAAATAAGAGCTTAACCCGCTGATCCCAGAGCAGTTCCGTGGGATCTTTCTTCCTCCTGTAATATGAAACCGTCGACTCTCCCTCGACTGCCAACATCACCGCAACAACACGCTCCTGCAGGTTCATGCTCAGGAGAATACGACCCCTTCTCACACAGGCTCTGGTCCAGGTTCTGGTCCAGGCTCTGGTCCAGGCTCTGGTCCAGGTAACCTCCTAAATTTACCCACAATCCTCAGCTCCTTCACTGGTTACCGGTGGCTGCAGCATCTGCTTCAAAACATTGGTACTTGGGTACCGTGCTGCGAACAGATCGGGTCCGGTCTACATCCAGGACATGGTCTAGCCGTACACCCAGGACATGGTCTAACCTCACACCCAGGACATGGTCTAGCCGTACACCCAGGACATGGTCTAGCCGTACACCCAGGACATGGTCTAGCCTTACACCTCAGCTAATTTCTTTTATGAACATTTTAAACAATATAATCTAAATATCCAACATCTTTTAAAGAGTCCACAAGTTTGACCAATGTAGGAAATAAATGTAGGCGCCTTGTTTTAAATATATATTTAACTCTTCTCTTCTCCGCCCTGAAGTTCAGTCAGTTTCTCTTCATGTTGTTGTTGTTATTATTATGACTGTTGGAATTTAATGTTTTTAATCTGAGAGTAAAGAACGGATCAGGATCAATAACCACCAGTCGCACACGATGTGTTCACGGACCGTCGGGAGAGATGAATACCGGACCATAATGACTGCCTACAGCTGACGGCCGTTAAACGCTGTCGTTTTGGTGATTTTTGTTTAAAGAAAACCTGCTGGTGGGTTTGAGGGTCGCTGGGTTAATGCGTCCTGAAGAGGTGTTGCTATAGCAACAAACCAGACTCCCCGTTGGTGAATTATGTGGTTTATTAAGAGGCTTTATGTTGTATATGAACCCTGATGTTTAGTGCCCACCACTCCACGAGAGCTGCAGAGATAAAAGCATCCGGCTAATGGACTCGTGGAAATCCACTTAAAACGAGATCTCTGCGCTCGCCGTCGCCCCGACAACGACCCCCGATAACGAGCCCCGACAACGACCCCCGACAACGAGTCCCGACAACGAGTCCCCGACAACGAGCCCCCGACAACGAGTCCCGATAACGAGTCCCGATAACGAGTCCCCGATGACGAGCCCCCGACAACGAGTCCCCGACAACGAGCCCCCGACAACGAGTCCCCGATAACGAGTCCCGATAACGAGTCCCCGACAACGTGCCCCCGACAACGAGTCCCGACAACGAGTCCCCGACAACGAGCCCCCGACAACGAGTCCCGATAACGAGTCCCGATAACGAGTCCCCGACGACGAGCCCCCGACAACGAGTCCTCGATAACGAGTCCCCGACAACGAGTCCCCGACAACGTGCCCCCGACAACGAGCCCCCGACAACGAGTCCCGACAACGAGTCCCGACAACGAGTCCCGATAACGAGTCCCGACAACGAGTCCCGACAACGAGTCCCGATAACGAGTCCCCGATAACGAGTCCCGATAACGAGTCCCCGATAACGAATCCCCGATAACGAGTCCCGATAACGAGTCCCCGATAACGAGTCCCGATAACGAGTCCCGATAACGAGTCCCGATAACGAGTCCCCGATAACGAGTTCCGATAACGAGTCCCGATAACGAGTCCCGATAACGAGTTCCGATAACGAGTCCCGATCTCACCGGACGGAAACGTGGTGTCGCAGAAGAACCCGTGGAACCAGATCTCCTTTTAAAGATTCTGCCGATTCCGCGCACGTCGTGCACGTCGTGCACGTCGTGCACGTCGTGCACGTCGGCGCTCTCCGGAGGTGGCGTGGCACTGCCACATTCCCGGCTGGGCCGAGGCCGTGTCCTCTGGCGGGGAGGTGAGACTTTGACGGAGACACTGGAGGCGGTTTGAGACGAGGGAGGGAGGGGATCGGACGACCGGGCTTCACAGAAGTCACGACTCGCTTTAGGAGTCGAGGTTCGGTGCGAACGTCGTCGGGAGGGGGGGGGCGTGCTAAATGCATTATAGCAGCTGTTGTGACATAATGTCGCTCACTACAGAGAATAAAGAGTTTCAAGCTTTAGGAACACACTTTACCCAGAAGGCAACAGGTCACAACAGGCTGTGAAGCAGAGAAGCATCTCTTGTGCTTTTCACCTGAAAACACCCCCAAAATAACCCCAAAACACTCAAATAATACCCCCAAAATAACCCCAAAACACTCAAATAAACAGTATTTTTATCTTGTTTATCTCTGTTGTTTGCTGCTACTGGCTGGCTGTGGGCCATCAAACTAACTGTCGTTGTATAACAACAATGACAATAAAAGAATCTTTTATAAAATACCCCCAAAACACTCCATAAATACTCCAAAAACTCCCAAAATACCCCAAAACACTCGAACACCCCACACGCGTCTTGAGCCGCTACTGAGCGCGTGCAGCTCAGTAAAAAGAGAGCCTTGTAATTTATTCTGGATTTTAATCAACTTGCATGACATCTGATATCATTTTCATGTCAGAAGTTTTATTTCCGTCGGTGAAGGAATAAAGAACATAAATAGAGAGCTGCTCTGGTGTTGTTGTTGTTGTTGTCATGATTTGTAATTGAACACAGACTGAGGTGAACGTTGGCTCTCGTAAACATTTCGTGTCTCTGGTGGAGTTTCTCGTACTTTTACACAGTTTTTAAGAAGTGGTCTGTTTTTCAGCTGAGTCGGCAGTATTTTTTCTAACTTTTTTTTGTCTGTTTTTCCAGAACTTCCAGCGATTTACATTTTTTAAATTATTTATATTTTTATTTTTAGGAAGTCAATGTTTAAACAACAGTTAATTGTTTCTCTGACTCAGTTCATCCAACGGCGTTTCAGTTATTTTGTCATATGAAGTACTATATATTATACTCTATTATACTGAATATTATTCTATGCATTATACTCTATATTCTCTATTTTATAAAATGTATTCTCTATATTATACTCTTAATTGTACGAAGGTACTAAAGTAGTCATTTTAAGTTAGTTTCTTGGCATTTAGTCGGTTAAACTCGTCTTTTTGATTCTTCACATTTAGTTTGTTTCTTTTGTATAAAGAAGCTTCTTCACTTCTATTGTTCAACAATCGCTCTTTACTTCAAACCTTTTGTCTTTGCATTTATGCTTTGGAGTCCCTCTTTTTTAAATATGTAATATTAAATATTTGTATTTATATTTTTTTAATTATTTAATATTAAATATTTGTATTTATATTTTTTTAATTATTTAATTTAATTATATAGATTTATTTAATTATAATTAAATAAATCTATATATTATTATTATTTTTTCTTCTTTTTAACATATATCTATTTATAGAGTCCCTCAGTGAGCTGGTTGGAAGTGACAGCGGCTCAAACTCGCTTCGTCTTTCACAACCCTAAAACCTGACAGTCGTTGCATTCAGGCGCCGAGCGGCAGCCGGAAAAACCGGTTTCGACTAGTTTTGCGTGTCGAAGCTGAAATGAGACGATTGGAAGTGTTTCAGGTTTGTTTAGTTTTATTATTGTCACAGAGAGAGATGAATGCAAAATAGATATTAAGAGGTTAATTCCCAAAGCTCTGAGATCATTATTATTATTATTATTATTACGCTTCATTAACACTGATGATGAATATAAGATCGCGTGTCATCGGCAAATGACGCCGACTTCCTGTCAATGTCTCTTTAAATACAACACAATGTGGTGGAGGTCATGAAAGCACCACCTTTACACTAACTGTTGCTTTATAGTGTGTGTGTGTGTGTATGTATGTATATATATATATATATATATATATATATATATATATAAATAAATAAATCTTTAATCAGACTAAAGCTGTCAAATAAAATTTACAATATTTCCCTCTAATATGTCGTTGTGTATAACGATAATATATAAGTACAAGAACCGTAAAATTGTACACGTTCTACAGTCCGAAATCCCTGTATTTATATATAAATATGTATGTAGGCGATGTAGTAAACACAACAAAGCGCTGTGTATATAAAATACATCAAAGACGAGTATAAGGTCAGAGGACCCTGAAAGCGCCTCCAGCCATCAGGCCGCTGCAGTGGCTTCTGGGAGTTTTTTTATTAATTTTTTTCTCTTCTCAAACCGGGTCACCTGGGAGGAGACTGGTGTTGTGATGGTGCTCGTTTTAGTCGCGGAGGTAACAGCTGGTCCCCGCTGAAGCAGATGTAACGGGAGGCGGAGTTACGTAACCACCGCCAAAAGGAAGGAGCAGTGCATTGTGGGCCACCTCGTCTGCATCCGACCGTGCCGTGAACGTACGGCCGCGTTTCGGACGCTTGATGTCTTTTGTGTTTCCTGACCTCAACACACGGTCACCAGAGTGTCTCTGCAGCGCCCCCTAGAGGGGGAACCACGAGCCACACCGGCTACCGCTAACGACGTAGCTGTAAATAAAGTTCTCATCCAGTAGATCATGTGATCGGGACGTCGCGATGTTTCTCTGGTCATGTGACTTTGTAAACAACCAATCAATGTTTAGACCAACAGTAGGAGAGATGGTAACGTTAGCTAGTAATGTTAGCAGCACCGCTAACGGAGAACCAGCTTTCACTTCAGTTACTCGATGATGCGTTCAGGCTCTGCTCAGTGAACATGAGTGCTACCTTGAGGTAAATGATAACCTTCTCATGATGCGTTCAGGTGTAATCTAGTAATCTTGAGGGGCAGGAAGACGACTATGGAGAAATCCTTCGTTGGATCATTTGTGTCCACGCCTCGCTGAGACCTGAACCCGATGCGAGCCAGTCCCCCTCGCCATGTGGTCTGGCAGATCAGACCCCCCCCCCCCCCCCCCCCCACACACACACACACACACACACACACACACACACACACACACACACACACACACACACACTGTCTTATTCATCTCTGGGCGCCGGCGGGTTGCTCTAGTCGCCCTCGCCGTGGCGGCGTGAGGTCGTCTGCTCCCGTGAGCCGCCGCCCGACGTGTGAAGCTTAAGCTAACGGAGGTTTTCTTGAGCGTAACCGCTGTTATTTTTATTTTTAGAAAGACGTGTTAAAATGTCCCCCCCCCCCCCCCCCCCCCCTCCCGAACACACTTTTATGCTGTAAAATAAACCCGTGGGGTCTTCGACCGACCTCGCCGACCCTGGAATCCGACTTTTACTTTTAACGTAAACGTTCTCCGTCCGGCGCCCGGAAGAGGTTATTAATTATTATTATTTATCATCTCGGTCAGATGCTCATGATTCAGCGGCGCTGCACACGGACCTCCTGAAAGAGGAAGTGAGCACTTCCTAGCTTCTTGTTCCTGTCGCTGAACGTCTGCCTGCACAGTACGAACTGGGACTGCTGGGCAGGATTCTTTAATCCCAGTTTGTAGTTTTTTTTAAAAATGTTTTGTTTGTTTCTGTGAGTCGAGCACTCGCACCCTTTTTTTAATTGTTTTTCATTTCCCCTCCTGAAAACAGAAACATAAATATTAATATAAATGCCACGTTTTAATGAGCTATTTGTGACGAACGCGGCTGTTTAGTATGTCAAATCACGCTTTATTCTTTATTACATCTACAAAACAAATTCCAGCCTTTGGGTCAGTTTAGCTTCAAGTCTCCGTCTCACCCCAACAACACTACTAAACTATATCTATCTATATATATATATATATATATATATATATATATATATATATATATATATATATATATATATATATATATATATATTAGTTACATGTTGTAAAATACAGGTTGTACAGCACAGTCGTGATACACTGTCAAATGTAAAGGAACATTAATTAATAGATAAGATATGTATACTGCAGGGAGTAGAAGTAGTATATTAAATTACTATGATGTATAATGATGCTTCAAATCTACTGAGGCCCAAAATATTGAGAAAGACAATACTCCCACTAAACTGTTTACATGAATGATGAGGAGGAATATTCCCGTAGACATGCAGACGTTTATAGTGAACGCCCCCATGACGCTCATCCTACGTCCTTTAAATAACTTCAACTTCCCTCTTTTTCCAACTGCAGTCACGCTGCTCCCTCTGAAGAGTGAAGCCCACACTTCATGTGTTGAAGCTGCATTCTCTCTCCTGACCACCAGGGGGCGACTCCTCTGGTTGTATAGAAGTCTATGCTTCATGTGTTAAAGCTGCATTCTCTCTCCTGACCACCAGGGGGCGACTCCTCTGGTTGTATAGAAGTCTATGCTTCATGTGTTAAAGCTGCATTCTCTCTACTGACCACCAGGGGGCGACTCCTCTGGTTGTATAGTAGTCTATGCTTCATGTGTTAAAGCTGCATTCTCTCTCCTGACCACCAGGGGGCAACTCCTCTGGTTGTATAGAAGTCTATGCTTCATGTGTTAAAGCTGCATTCTCTCTACTGACCACCAGGGGGCGACTCCTCTGGTTGTATAGAAGTCTATGCTTCATGTGTTGAAGCTGCATTCTCTCTCCTGACCACCAGGGGGCGACTCCTCTGGTTGTATAGAAGTCTATGCTTCATGTGTTAAAGCTGCATTCTCTCTCCTGACCACCAGGGGGCGACTCCTCTGGTTGTATAGAAGTCTATGCTTCATGTGTTAAAGCTGCATTCTCTCTCCTGACCACCAGGGGGCGACTCCTCTGGTTGTATAGAAGTCTATGCTTCATGTGTTAAAGCTGCATTCTCTCCACTGACCACCAGGGGGCGACTCCTCTGGTTGTATAGAAGTCTATGCTTCATGTGTTAAAGCTGCATTCTCTCCCCTGACCACCAGGGGGCGACTCCTCTGGTTGTATAGAAGTCTATGCTTCATGTGTTAAAGCTGCATTCTCTCCCCTGACCACCAGGGGGCGACTCCTCTGGTTGTATAGAAGTCTATGCTTCATGTGTTAAAGCTGCATTCACAGACTATAAAACAGGGGAGGCTTTAGGGCGGGGCTACATGGTGATTGACGGGTCGAATACAGCGTCTTTTCGTCACTCCTCCTCAGATATGATCACTTCCTGTTCACTGGTTTAAAAAAAAAAAAAACACAAAAAAACAAGATGGCGACGGCTAAATCGCTGAATTTGACGCTTCATGTCAACCGTGTTCTTCAGGTTTTTCTTCATGGGGCTTTACACAACAACAGAATCACATTCATTTAATAATTATAATAATAATACTACTACAGTGTTGGCGTGCATGTAAACGTAGTCGCGGTACGTTCCCTCTGAACCAAACGTCAACACTGGGGAGCGATGACCTCGTCTCAAGGAGCCCTTCGCACATGCTCACTGCACCGCCGGCGAGGTGTTTGGTAGGTGAAGCCGGGCCTCGTCTCTCTGGGGGGGGGCTCAGGGTGCTGGTGGAGTGTTAATGGGCCCCGTGGAGGGGCTGCTAATTGATTCATTCTCCCAGTCTCTCGTCCTCGTTAACACCCGCTCCTGGGGGGGGGGGGGGGGAGAGGGGGCAGGGAGAGTCCCAAACCGAGGTCGGGATCACACAGGAGGAGGAGGGCTGACGTGATATTAGCTCACTGTAGGGAGCTGCTAATGATATTTATTTATATATATGTATATATGTGTGTGTGTATTTTATATATATTTATATATGTGTGTGTGTGTGTGTTTTATATATATTTATATATATATGTGTGTGTTTTATATATATCTATATATGTGTGTGTGTGTGTGTTTTATATATATTTATATATATGTGTGTGTGTGTGTGTGTGTTTTATATACGTGTGTGTGTGTGTGTGTGTGTGTTTTATATATATTTATATATATGTGTGTTTTATATGTGTGTGTGTGTGTGTGTGTGTGTGTGTGTGTTTTATATGTGTGTGTGTGTGTGTGTGTGTGTGTGTTTTATATGTGTGTGTGTATTAATCCACTTCCACTCTGTTCACAGCATCCGCAGCGTGATGCAGAAGTATCTGGAGGAGAGAGACGAACTGACGTTTGACAAAATCTTCAACCAGAAAATTGGTGAGTGGACGTTTCTTCTTCTTCTTCTTCTTCTTCTTCTTCCTTTTTTTTGAATGCATCAACATGTCATTTAGTTCATGCGTTCATGATCCTCAGAGGATGAACCCTGCCGACTGTCATGATCCTCTAACTCTCCCTCTAGCGCCACCGTGAGGTGGAAATGTGTGATGTGTTGTGTATTGTCTCACGAGCTGTTGGATGTCATTTGGTTCGTGCTCCCCTGAGGATGAACCCGGCTGATGATCCTTTAACTTAACCGTTGTCTTTAGTGACATATCTCGCCGTATGATTGGGTTCATGATCCCCTGAGGATGAATAGTTTCATACATATTTTCAGTGCTTTTTAAAATATTTTTTATATGTACATTACAAATCAATGTATTTTAAAGATATGGGACACTTATTTTTTTATTATGACCAATAATAAAATAAATAAATACCACACTTTCTTTTTTTAATGCCGTAAAACATTCTGCAACCGTTATTCACATGCCATATATATATATATATATATATATATGTTTAAATATGTTGTGTTCAGACACACATACACACACACACACACACACACACCGGGGGACGGCGGCCTTGCAGGCTTCTGCTCGCTTTACTTACCGATCTCGGCCTCGGCCCCCCGGGACGAGAGACCGAGTTAATTGTGTGTGTGTGTGTGTGTGTGTGTGTGTGTGTGTGTGTGTGTGTGTGTGTGTGTGTGTGTGTGTGTGTGTGTGTGTGTGTGTGTGTGTGTGTGTGTGTGTGTGTGTGTGTGTGTGTGTGTGTGTGTGTGTGTGTGTGTGTGTGTGTGTGTGTGTGTGTGTGTGTGTGTGTGACGGTAACGCTGCAGATAAACGCTTTTTAAAGCAAAGATTTCCACTTCTTAAATGTGCAAAATGTCCTGGAACTAGTTTAGTCTCAAAATGTAAGTATCGTTTTATATCCCCAGAAAAAGCATAAAATACGAGCATCGCTCGGGTCGCTGACCCTGGATCAGTGACTGTGTGTTGACCCCTTTGAGCCGTAGCCCCTCCCCCTTCTTACTGGTCATTAGCCGGCTCCCATTAGCCTCCCAGAACACAACCGTCAACCGGCTTCATGACCTCGTCTTAGAAAACCAGCATTTCACCGTCAGTGAACGTTCACACGTGTTTAAATATTCTCTTATTCTCGTTAGCGTAGCCTATCCTAGCGTAGCCTAGCGTAGCATCGGTCAAACCGGTCTTCGTTCGGACAAACAATCGTTTTTAAAAGTTGTCTGCTCGTCGTCATGGTGACAGAACTTCTAAAACATGAGTTCAGACTTTTTACAAATCTGCATCATGAAATTATTTCGGCTTTTATTTGTTTATTGCGATTTTTTTTGTGGGGGGGGGGGGTTCACACCACCCCTCCGGATGATGCGTTCAGGCTCCCGGGATATCTGGAACTTCCTCAACATGAACAAAGCAGCACTGGTGGTTCTTTTATTTATTATTAAAGTGTTGCTTTATGATCCGATTGTCAACCACTACGACGTTCGTACTGGTTTAATTGGTAAATGTAGTTTTAAAGCACTCGTCGGGTATTTCACTGGTTTGATTTGCGGCTCCAAAGTGAGACGCGTCCTCGAGGCTCATTCGACTCTTTTCAGCGTTTTTGCTTTTGATACAAACAACACAAATAACCGCCGCCTCCAGAACATCTGGCTCATTCAACCGACTCCGGCTGCACTCGATTTGAAAATCATAAAAACTTCACAGCGTATTTTAATTTTGAGTCCAAAAAAGAAGAGATTCTGCCACAAAACTGGCAAATGAATAAATAAACTGTATCTGGTTCTTTTCGGTTTGATCCAGTTGTTTTGAATCGAGTCCTAAAAGGCTTTTATATATTTTTTTGGGGGGTCCTTGAACTCAACAAGCCTTCGCTGAGCGTCATGGCAACCGAGATCAGGAACAAGACTTTCACTTCAGAGAGCAACGATAAAATGTTTTCAAGTATTCGGGTGTATATCTCCTCTCGTGGAGGCGTTCAGGGGCCCCTTCTGTCTTCGTGGTGGAGTCCAGGGGCCCAGAGGACAGAACCGGGGTCAGGCAGGACGGCCATTATGTAACGTTCTGTACGCTCTAAATATAGCAGGGAATCGGGCCACCGCTTCACCTTCAGTACTTTTATATGAATGTGGTTCTCCAACAAGAACGACTGCGTTCAGAGGGCATCACCACTTTGTGTGTCCTGCTGCTGGTTTCCAATGAACGCCGTATGGGTTTGAAGGAGACTTCTCCATGTTTTATGGTCATAAAGGAGACCATGAGTATGGTCATGAAGGAGACTTCTCCATGTGTATGGTCATAAAGGAGACCATGTTTTATGGTCATGAAGGAGACTTTTGCATGAGTATGGTCATGAAGGAGACTTCTCCATGTGTATGGTCATGAATGAGACCATGTTTTATGGTCATGAAGGAGACTTCTCCATGTTTTATGGTTATGAAGGAGACTGTGTTTTATGGTCATGAAGGAGACTTCTCCATGTGTATGGTCATGAAGGAGACCATGTTTTATGGTCATGAAGGAGACTTCTCCATGTGTATGGTCATGAAGGAGACCATGTGTTATGGTCATGAAGGAGACTTCTCCATGTTTTATGGTCATGAAGGAGACTTCTCCATATGTTATGGTCATGAAGGAAACTTCTCCATGTGTATGGTCATGAAGGAAACTTCTCCATGAAGGAGACTTCTCCATGTGTATGGCCATGAAGGAGACCTCTCCATGTGTATAACCATGAAGGAGACCTCTCCATGTTCATGGCCGTGAAGGAGATTTCTCATTGGCTGGACGACGTGCACCATATCACAGTTTATCACACGGTCATGGAACGCTGCTCTTTATTGTCTTTTAGCTTCAGCTACCTGGTGACAGACTGGTGAATGCTAATGTTGCTAATGTTGCTCATGTTGCTCATCTCAAGAACAATTGCAATATTTAAAAGTTGAAGCAATGTCAATGTTGTGATTCACGGTCGCGTTGCTGCCCCAAGGGGCCGGGAAATCAATGAGTTATGTATTTGTTGTTTATTTAGGGGAATTGTTGTCCTCTCCTGTCTAGTCTGCTGAAGCACTGATACGCTAAGCTAATTTAAGCTAAGCTAAGCTAAGCTAGCAGGTAGAGAAAAGACACAAATGTCACTCTTGTTTTAATTCTTCAGTCATCTCTTCTTCATCGCCCTTGTCCTCTCTCCATCTCTTCTTCTTCCTCCCCCTCTCCCCATCTCTCCCTCTTTTCTTCCTCCCTCATCCTCTTCCTCGTCCTCCCTCTTTACTTTCTCCATCTTCCCCTCCACTACTTCTTCTTCCTCCTCCTCGATCTCTCCCTCCTTTTCTTTCTCTCCCTCTCCATCTGTCAGACTTCTGGAATGGATGATGGAGAGTTGCGCGTTGCCTAGCAACTGCTGGGTTGCCATGGGAACCCCGGCCCCCAAAAAAAAAAAAAAACGCTGCAATTTTGCTCGTCGGAGAGACTGGGGGGAATAAAAATTGATTAAAGCCGGAATAAAATAGGTAGAGAGAGAGAGATTTAAATGTGGATTGGAAAGAGCCTCAGAGACCCAGATCTGTTGGTTTTTTTTCCCAGAATGCAGCATTTCTCCCGGAGGCCGGAGGGTGCGTATGTCAACAGACCGTCCACGCCTCCAGTCCTCCTCGCGTCTGTCCTTTATTCACCCGTCGTGAATCACACCTTCTCCTCTCTGATCCCGAGATGGAGCGACCGGCCACACAATACTTCATTAAATACTCCACGCTTTAGGAATAATTACAATAATATAACTTGTCCATAGAGCACCGTTCAGACACCACAATCTCAAACGGGGAAGAAGTGATCAATATATTGGAGTAAAAACATGTACAGTAAAAAAAAAAAAACTACCAAATGCAACTTTTAAAATGGCAGCAGAGGCAATATTTGTTGAAGGCGAGACTCGTGTGACTCAACCAGTGAAGTTAAATATTACGTCATCAAATCCTCCAGACCTAAGAACACATCTCATGCCTACATATTCATTGTAAATGTTCTTTCCCTTTACATATCCAAACAGGATATCGCCGTATTAGAATAATAATAATAATATAAGACGTTCTCATAGATCCTGTATTGGTGTGTTTAGAAAATAGAAATGTATCCCAAACATTGTGCCGTTTTAGCCTCCAAATGTTTTGGATATATATGATAAATATACTGGGCCCATCATCTCGTCTCTGCACGACTTTTAATTCACCATTGCACAGATTCATGTGGTTTTGATATCACAGAAAACCCAACCGAGTAATACCTCCTGTCGCTTTTCAAAAAGCTACTGTTCTTATTTCAACATGCAAAACATCCACTTTGTATTATATGATAATTATTGTATGAGAAGTGGTGACGTTCTGAAGCCTCCAGTTCAGCGTTTTGTTCGTCGCCATCTTGGTTTTTTTTGCAACTAGTGAACAGGAAGTGACCATATTAGGACTTTTCTAGAGACGACTATACAACCAGAGGAGTCGCCCCCTGGTGGTCAGGAGAGAGAATGCAGCTTTAACACATGAAGCATAGACTTCTATACAACCAGAGGAGTCGCCCCCTGGTGGTCAGGACAGAGAATGCAGCTTTAACACATGAAGCATAGACTTCTATACAACCAGAGGAGTCGCCCCCTGGTGGTCAGGAGAGAGAATGCAGCTTCAACACATGAAGCATAGACTTCTATACAACCAGAGGAGTCGCCCCCTGGTGGTCAGGAGAGAGAATGCAGCTTTAACACATGAAGCATAGACTTCTATACAACCAGAGGAGTCGCCCCCTGGTGGTCAGGACAGAGAATGCAGCTTTAACACATGAAGCATAGACTTCTATACAACCAGAGGAGTCGCCCCCTGGTGGTCAGGAGAGAGAATGCAGCTTTAACACATGAAGCATAGACTTCTATACAACCAAAGGAGTCGCCCCCTGGTGGTCAGGAGAGAGAATGCAGCTTTAACACATGAAGCATAGACTTCTATACAACCAGAGTAGTCGCCCCCTGGTGGTCAGGAGAGAGAATGCAGCTTTAACACATGAAGCATAGACTTCTATACAACCAGAGGAGTCGCCCCCTGGTGGTCAGGAGAGAGAATGCAGCTTTAACACATGAAGCATAGACTTCTATACAACCAGAGTAGTCGCCCCCTGGTGGTCAGGAGAGAGAATGCAGCTTTAACACATGAAGCATAGACTTCTATACAACCAGAGGAGTCGCCCCCTGGTGGTCAGGAGAGAGAATGCAGCTTCAACACATGAAGTGTAGACTTCCTGTGGTTTGGACTCTGCTCCCTCACCGGTTGCTGCTCTGAAGACAAAGTTCAACCCTTTCTGTGATTTCCCAGCAGTTCCATTTTGAAATTAATGAATAATTGAGCTTTTTCTTTTTTAGACGCTGCTGTTGGTCTGTTTACCCATCATGCATCTGGTCCCGTACCTCATGTTTCCTTCCAGGTGAACAAAGGGCAAAGTGACTGTTGGTAAACTAAACGGTTCATTTGAGGAGAGATTATAAACGAGACACGTAGAATAAAAATGTTTTGGGTGAAATATCAAACATTTTAAGCTGCTTTTCGTCTACTTTTTTCTGTCGGAAGCGTTTGTGTCACACATGATGTGTTCAAATACCGTGGAAGAGATGAAACTCTGGCTATAATGAATGGTTTTTTTACAGCTTCTTGCTGTGATTTTTAAAAGGCGCAGTTTTTGGTTATTGCTTAAAGAAAACATGCTTTTTGAATTGTCCGGGCGTCTTTTCGGGCTTCGCAGTTAAAATCTTTCATCTCGGTTTTCTTCTTCTTCTTCTTCTTCTTCTTCTTCTTCTTCTTCTTTAATAAACATCGCGGCTCGCGTCAAACGGTTTCGCCTCGCGTGCTCAACATTCATAACCATCCTGAATATTACCGCGGGCGGGTGCGTGTCTCGTCTCAACAGGTCTCCCCGTGCTCCTGAACGCAACGTCTCGAGGGCGTCCCACAATGGCGTGCAAGTTTCTCACCTTTTTTCTTTTTGAGCGCGGCCGCCTGCTTGTTTAGCGCGCTCGCCGGCGCCGCCTTCGCAAACAGAGCGCGGCGCTTCCAGGACGAGACATCCGCTCATTTGTTTCTTCTTCTGCTCAAACAAACCCGGCGGCGCCGCCGAGCGCGTCTCGTGGCGCCGCGGCGAGGACTTCCTGCGTCTTTGATCCGGGCGTCCTGGAGGTCAAAATATCACCTTTTATTCACACGTTTCCTGTTGCTCTTCATGAGTTGATAGCATGGTTTAATTCTTTTTAATTAGTTCATGGATCAATTTAACCTGTTAACTCGTAAAAAAAATGAATAAACTGACTTTCTCTCCAAGTACTTAGTGAAAGTTGCTTTTTCGTATTTTTTCTTTTTTATTGTGAATAAAGTTTTTAGAAGTTTTACCAGCAACACGTACTTCAATAAGTATGAAAAGTGAAAATATTAATTCTGCAGAACGAGTACACGAAGGAGCTCTTTGCTGATTCTGGGTACTTCTTACAGTACTTGGTAGTATGGAGTAGTACTGCGTCATGTCAGTAAAAGTACAATATTTACCTCTGAGATTTAGTGGCGTGCACAATTATACTTAATTAAAGTACCACTTTATTTATTATTATTGCGAGACCAGTCTCTCTCTTGAAAGATGATAAAGTCATAAATGGTTAATTATATATATTCTCTGATTTGTTGTCACGTGACCGTCGGTCGCAGGTGAGTCGATCACGACGTCATAGTTTATCAGAATTTAATGTTTTTTTTTTTTACAGATTCCTGTTTAAAGTAAACGGAGAAATTTTAAATAAAACATGATCACCTTTTTTCCCCCCAAAAAATGTTAAACCTGCTTTTTCTGTCGGAAGCCGTCGTCTGCACGCGATGCGTTCAAGGACCGTTGGGATAATGACATTTACAGTGACTATTTAAATGGCCTCCGGGAGTTAAAGGAGCTCTCGTTGCATTTGAACGTGTTTCTGAAATCCTGAACGTAAACGAACCGCTTCACCTCCGTCCCACTCGGTAATCAGGAGAATACTTCACATTGTTTGACACACACACACACACACACACACACACACACACACAGTAAAGGTCAGTTTATGTTTAATTCAACGCATTTCCGTCTCACGTCACGCTTCAGTCTTTTTTTTTTATTGTTTATCTTCCATGAATTTAACTGAAACTGAAATTATTCCTATTTTCATTCTCGATTCATCCGCCTGCGATCGATTAGTTTGGTCTTTAATGATGAAAAGAATGAAAAAAAGGGACCAAAACTTTAAGCTGAATGTACAATTAATATCTTCTTAGTTAAAGTGCGGCAGCTGGAATCGGTTAACGTCCGCACGCCAAACGGAGACGCGGCGACACGCGCCGAGGGGAGCCTGAAGGGGGCGCGGCGAGGAAAGGAGGCGAGGAAAGGAGGCGCCGGAGGAGTTTTTAGGAGACGTGATAACGAATGTTTCAATCCACTGAATAATTTATTGGTTTAACCAGAACCACTCTGATATTTAAATGTGTGCGCGTGCGTGTGCGTGTGTGTGTGTGTGTGTGTGTGTGTGTGTGTGTGTGTGTTCTCGGTACGAGGCCATTTGTTGAATTAGCCAGGCCGTGTTGAAGTGTTCACAGATTAAAGTTAATCCTCAATTCCTCCATCACACCTCCTGCTGTGGCTGTCAGCGACGCCCATTCTGCAAACAAGGAGTGTGTGTGTGTGTTTGTGTGCGTGTGTGTGTGTGTAATTTATTTTTATTTGGAGCGGAGGGGGAAATGATGCAACACGTCTGGAGGAGCGATAAAGCCTAGGGGGGAGAGGTGCAGGATGGATGATAGGAGGAGGAGGAGGAGGAGGAGGAGGCGGGCCTTAAAAGTCTGAAACTCCTCCCACACGTTGCTGAAGCGGAGCCGTCGTTTATGAAGCGACTTTTATTTGACGGCGTCTCCGTGACATGAAGAGAGAGTTGTCACTGTTCTCCTCCTGAGACAGTTCTCCTCGTAGGAGAAGAGGTTCTCCGGGTTCTTCAGGAACTTCTACGAGGCCAAAATAATAAATTTTAAAAGAATAGGAAACGACTCTCAGTTAAATTAAAATAAGAGATCACTCGTATTCTGTTTAACTCCAACGCGTCTTCAGGACTTCTGACGTTTCAAACCCGCTCCTCCTCTTCATCATCATCCTCCTTGTTGTCCTCCTCGTTGTCCTCTTCCTCCTCCTCATCTTCCTCCTCGTTGTCCTCTTTCTCCTCCTCATCTTCCTCCTCGTCCTCTTTGTTGTCCTCCTCGTTGTCCTCTTCCTCCTCCTCATCTTCCTCTTCGTCCTCCTCGTTGTCCTCTTCCTCCTCCTCATCTTCCTCTTCGTCCTCCTTGTTGTCCTGCTCGTCCTCTTTGTTGTCCTCCTCGTTGTCCTCTTCCTCCTCATCTTCCTCTTCGTCCTCCTTGTTGTCCTCTTTCTCCTCCTCATCTTCCTCTTCGTCCTCCTTGTTGTCCTCCTCGTTGTCCTCTTCCTCCTCGTCCTCTTTCTCCTCCTCATCTTCCTCCTCGTCCTCCTCGTTGTCCTCTTCCTCCTCGTCCTCCTCGTTGTCCTCTTCCTCCTCCTCCTCATCTTCCTCCTCGTCCTCTTTGTTGTCCTCCTCGTTGTCCTCTTCCTCCTCATCTTCCTCTTCGTCCTCCTTGTTGTCCTCTTTCTCCTCCTCATCTTCCTCTTGGTCCTTGTTGTCCTCCTCGTTGTCCTCTTCCTCCTCGTCCTCTTTCTCCTCCTCGTCCTCCTCGTTGTCCTCTTCCTCCTCCTCATCTTCCTCCTCGTCCTCCTTGTTGTCCTCCTCGTCCTCTTTCTCCTCCTCATCTTCCTCCTCGTCCTCTTTGTTGTCCTCCTCGTTGTCCTCTTCCTCCTCCTCATCTTCCTCTTCGTCCTCCTTGTTGTCCTCCTCGTCCTCTTTCTCCTCCTCATCTTCCTCTTCGTCCTCCTTGTTGTCCTCCTCGTCCTCTTTCTCCTCTTCATGTTCCTCTTCCTCCTCCTCATCTTCCTCCTCGTCCTCCTTGTTGTCCTCCTCGTCCTCTTTCTCCTCTTCATGTTCCTCTTCCTCCTCCTCATCTTCCTCCTCGTCCTCTTTGTTGTCCTCCTCGTCCTCATCTTCCTCCTCGTCCTCTTTGTTGTCCTCCTCGTTGTCCTCTTCCTCCTCCTCATCTTCCTCCTCGTCCTTGAATCCTGTGAACATTTCTCTTTGTTGTTAATAAAGGAGAGGGCCCAAAGGTGTGTGTGTGTGTGTGTGTGTGTGTGTGTGTGTGTGTGTCCATCACTTACACACACACACACACACACACACACACACACACACCGGTCCTAAGCTGCTTCACATTAACAGCTTCCCTGAGACATTCCTCCGTCCCACTCTCACGTTGTACTTGTACACAGTTTGTGTACTTCCTGTTGTTTGTGCGTCTTTATCGTCTTTTGAATGTTTTAACAACGAGCAGCGAGACGAGTGACCCCCTTTTTAAATTAATTAATAATAATTAAGTGTGAACACGTACTTTTGCACTGTGACTTTACCACAACTGTGTTTCCGCTCTATGGCTCCTCCCCTAAACCCAGGGCGTCGTCTTCCAGGCCGACTCCCCGTGAGCTGAATCTCGTTAGCCGTCTATTCCTGCTAATACTAATGCTGCTAATGTGTTAGCTCGTTAACGCGCCGTCCTCTGGACGTCTTTAGTTTTGACCGCGTGAGCCGACATCATCGCGCGTGTGTGTGTGTGTGTGTGTGTGTGTGTGTGTGTGTGTGTGTGTGTGTGTGTGTGTGTGTGTGTGTGTGTCTGTCTCTACACAGCCTCTAGCCACGGAGGCAATTACCATGGCAACAGCCCATCTCATCTATGCAAGCGATGTGGATGAGATTTTATCCCCCCTCCCTCTTCCTCCTCAGATAATGTTTCAGTGCACGTTGTGAGATTTTTATTTATTTATTTATTTCTTGGAGAGTCGGTCATTTTCAGCCAGTCATGGCTGGTGACATCTTCTGTTATTATGGAGGGGGGGGGGGGGGGGTTGTAGGCTGGAGGCTCAGAATCAGCTGCTGTAACGACCCTAACAAGGACAACCTCAATAAAAATATATATATATATATATATTTATGTTATGTATATATATATTTATACTGTACTTATGTTATAATATATATAATTATATATAAATTATAATATATATATATATACATATATGTATATATACACATTTGTTTTATATATTTATGTTATAATATGTGTATATATTTCTATAATATATATTATAATATATATATATATATATATTAAAATATAATAAATATACTGGGCCCATCTAGTGTCATTATCATCTCGTCTCTGCACTCATTCAGTTTTACAGACTTCTTTTAACACACTCCGGTGTGTTCACATAAAAGACATTAGTAGTTTTTAATTTATTATCTTTAGGCTGAACTCCACATTTCACAGCAGATATATGTATATATGTGTATATATTATTATTTATTTTGTACTCTTTTACTCT
>NC_046977.1:3130378-3155378 GCF_009769545.1 Cyclopterus lumpus | reverse complement strand
TGAAGCATTGACTTCTATACAACCAGAGGGGTCGCCCCCTGGTGGTCAGGAGAGAGAATGCATCTTTAACACATGAAGCATATACTTCTATACAACCAGAGGAGTCGCCCCCTGGTGGTCAGGAGAGAGAATGCAGCTTTAACACATGAAGCATAGACTTCTATACAACAAGAGGAGTCGCCCCCTGGTGGTTAGAGAGAGAATGCAGCTTTAACACATGAAGCATAGACTTCTATACAACCAGAGGAGTCGCCCCCTGGTGGTTAGAGAGAGAATGCAACTTTAACACATGAAGCATAGACTTCTATACAACCAGAGGAGTCGCCCCCTGGTGGTCAGGAGAGAGAATGCAGCTTTAACACATGAAGCATAGACTTCTATACAACCAGAAGAGTCGCCCCCTGGTGGTCAGGAGAGAGAATGCAGCTTTAACACAGACCTGCAGGTTGAGGTTTGATTCCCTGTTGGCTGTAATTAGAGACGTGTTTCTAACAGTCTGAGGAACATCAGTGAGTAGAACGTAGGAGGTTCTATTGAGCGCTCCATCGTCTGTTAGAGGAACGTAGTGCCAAGCTTTTTTTTTTCCTGGTGTCACGGGTCAGATTCTGCAGAACGCCGGATGAATGGCGTCCATTGAGCCCACCGCGCCGACCCATCTGCTCTCACCCACTCCTTCTTCTTCTCTCCTCCTCTTCACATGGAGGTCCTGCAAAAGCGACGTGTGTGTGTGTGTGTGTGTGTATCCGTGCGTGTGCGTGTGTGTGTGGAGTCTACAAACCGTAGAGAGAATTTATCATCAGCACAGCTTTGCTCCTCGTCAGTGGAACGCTTCCAAATCTCTGTGTCCGTTTTACGTGTCGCGTCAGGACACAGACACACACACACACACACACACACACACACACAGACACACACACACACACACACACACACACACACACATAAACACACACAGACACACTATTTGGCCGAGCAGGACCTTTAGCCAGAGAGAGTCTGATCTTTCATGTCACAATAAATCCAGATTAGAATTTTAATCCAGCCACTTCATCTGGTTTATCCCTTTAATCCTTGTTTGGGATGGGGGGGGGGGGGGGGGGGGGGGAGAGAGCTGTGATTTGGCCTCAACCGGGCTAAAAATACCGCTCTATATGTCTTATTGTTTATTAGACATGATGAATGGTGTCATTCCATAAACGATGGAAGCAGACGGCAGTGAAAGAGAGAACAGGAAGAGATGGATGGAACAGATTCAGAGAAACAGAGAGATGGATGGAACAGGTGTCCTCCTGTTAACCATCACAGAGTAAATAAAGGTTCTCCTCCAGTGATCAGGACGTCATGATGGTTCTCTAGTCTCTGATTGGTTCTTTACAGTCACATGATCAGTGTTTAGTCCAACAGGAGGAGAGCTAGTAAAGTTAGCAGCACCGCTAACGGAGAACCAGCATGATGATGCGTTCAGGCTCTGCTCAGTCAACATGAGTACTGGCTGAAGGTAAATGATAACGTTCCCGTGATGCGTTCAGGCTCTGCTCAGTGAACATGAGTACTGGCTGAAGGTAAATGATAACGTTCCCGTGATGCGTTCAGGCTCCGCTCAGTGAACATGAGTACTGGCTGAAGGTAAATGATAACGTTCTCATGATGCGTTCAGGTGTAATCTAGCAAAGTTGGTGGTTTGTTGGTAATAAACTTCATATATATATATATATATATATATATATATATATATATATATATATATATATATATATATATATATATATTAAATGAGGCCCAAATGTGATTCAGCTCAAATTTCATACCGCTTTATGTTGTAAGAAGTCATAAAAATTCAAGTCAAAATGTCCTCTGTGAAATAAACACTTAAATTAACGGACTTTTGAGATTGAATATCTCACAATAAATAATTAGTTTCTAACTTTTAGTTTAAATTTGCTTCAACTTTTTAAAAGTTCACACTCAGGAGCTTCATCTGTGGAGCAGGAACCAGATCTGGTCTTGAATAGGTAGCACTTAAATGCCGTAGTAGCACTTAAATGTCCCTTTCCGATAGCACTTTAGTAGCACTTAAATGGCACTTACTGATAGCACTTTGTAGTTTAACTTTATTGAAGAAATTGTACTTGCTTGATTCTTGTTGTTCTGAGTTTGGACTCATGGTTTAATGCACTTATTGTAAGTCGCTTTGGATAAAAGCGTCAGCTAAATGACATGTAATGTAATGAGTCTGGTTTTACAACCCCGTCCTCACTGTCTCCTTGTTTCCTCCCTCCTTCCCTTCCTCCCTCCTTCCCGTCCTTCCTCCCTCCTTCCCTCCCTTCCTCCCTCCTTCCCTTCCTTCCTCCCTCCCTCCTTCCCTTCCTCCCTCCTTCCCTTCCTTCCTTCCTCCTTCCCTTCCTTCCTTCCTCCTTCCCTTCCTTCCTCCCTCCCTTCCTTCCTCCTTCCCTTCCTCCGTCCTTCCCTCCCTTCCTCCCTCCTTCCCTTCCTTCCTTCCTCCTTCCCTTCCTCCCTTCTTCCCTCCCTTCCTCCCTCCTTCCCTCCCTTCCTTCCTCCTTCCCTTCTCCCTCCTTCCCTTCTTTCCTCCCTCCTCAGAATGTGGAGCTGCCAGACTCGTTCACTGCGGAGCTCAAAGACCTTCTGGAGGGACTCCTGCAGAGAGACGTCTCCAAGAGGCTGGGCTGCCAGGGCCAAGGGTACACACACACACACACACACACACACACAGACACACACTCACTCACTCACTCACTCACTCACTCACTCACTCACTCACTCACTCACTCACTCACTCACTCACTCTCTCACACACACACACACACACAGACAGACAGACAGACAGACACACACACACACACACTCTCTGTCTGAGGGGCGACGTGTGGCCTCCGCTGCCCCCTGGTGGTTGAAAGGTGAACTAACGGCAGCTTCCTGTCTCAGGGCCCCGGAGGTGAAGGAGCACCAGTTCTTCAAAGGCATCGACTGGCAGCAGGTTTACCTGCAGAAGGTGAGCGTCTCGGAAACGTCACGGAAAACACATTGGTTATTGATTGTTGATTATTGATTATTGATTGTTGATTATTATGCGGCGACACGGATCTCGTGCTCTCCTCTCCGTCTGCAGCGGATCGGGTCGTTAGCCCCGGCACAGTTGCCATGGTTACCCCGTCGCTGCTGTGGGACCGTGGCCTTGTAGTTGTTGAGCTCCTTTTGACGCTTCATCTTCTTCTTCCTCCTCCCTCTGTGTTCTTCCTCCTCCTCCTCGTCTGCAGTACTCTCCTCCTTTAATTCCTCCCAGGGGGGAGGTGAACGCCGCCGACGCTTTCGACATCGGCTCCTTTGATGAGGAGGACACCAAGGGCATCAAGGTAACGACCCCCCCGCCCCCCCCCCCCCCAAAAATAATAATCTTTATGGTCCCAGAGAGGAAATGTAGCTCGGCAAATCAGCTTAGAGTCGTACCCCAAAGACACTGGAGGAATCTGGAGGAGAAGGAGGTCATTAAAAACACTGCCCCTGTGCATTGTGGGGGATTCGGTTGGCGACTGTAGTGTTCATAGAAAGAAATAGTTCCTGCAGGAAGCTGTTCTCAACGGGGTCGGTGGGTCGGGATTTATAGAAAGAAATACAATTTGTAATTAATTTATTTTTATTTTATTTATTTTATTTATTTTATTTATTTTATTTATTTTATTTATTTTATTTATTTTATTTATTTTATTTATTTTATTTATTTTATTTATTTTATTTATTTTATTTATTTTTTTTATTTTTTTTATTTTTATTTATTTATTTGTGTATTTTTTTCATTTTCTAGCACCACCAGCCGAGTTTCATCCGGTTCCTTTTTAACCATATTACATAGAACCCAAACGACCTACTTTAACCTACTTTAGTCATTGATCCAAAGCCAATCGTTTAGTTAATTGTAATAAGCTCCCACTAGAGGACCACGTGACCATGTGACCACGTGACCACGTGACCACGTGACCACGCCCTCTGAGTGGGACCAGAACCCTGACTCTCCCCCCGCCCTGCGCCCTGCAGCTGCTGGACAGCGACCAGGAGCTGTACAAGAACTTCCCTCTGGTCATCTCGGAGCGCTGGCAGCAGGAAGTGGCGGAGACGGTCTACGAGGCCGTCAACTCGGACACGGACAAGAACGAGGCTCGCAAGAGGGCGAAGAACAAGCAGCTGGGCCACGAGGAGGGTAAAGGAGCTATGAGTCGTGTGTTTGTTCGTGCTGGAACCTGAACGCATCATCTGGAGGGGCTGTGGTCACCACTGTGGACCCAAAATAATCACTTCAGCTGTGATTTAATCGCACTAAACTAATAAAATAATAATAATAACTACATAATGATGCAGATAAACAGTCTGAACTCGTGTTTTAGAAGTTCTGTCACCATGACGACGAGCAGACAACTTTTAAAAACTATCGTTTTCGGAGATTGACCGGTGCTAGGCTAGGCTACGCTAGGCTAGGCTAACGTTGTAGCTGCTCCTTCAACAGTTAAAATAACGCCAATATGGGTTATTGTTTATACACATATATTTATACACTCACATTTATACACATATATTTATACACCTATATTCATACACACACATTTATACAAATATTTATACACATATATTTATACACACACATTTATACAAATATTTATACACATATTTTTGCACTCACATTTTATGTATTTATACACATATTTATACACACGTATTTATACACACGTATTTATACACACGTATTTATACACATGTATTTATACACATATATATTTATACACACATGTATTTATACACATGTATTTATACACATGTATTTATAAACTCATTTATACTCATATTGTCTTTAAAGACGCGGCAAATTAAAATATTTCTAGTTTACTTTTATGAGATGAAACAATCCGCTTTGCTTTGGGCGTGAACACCACATGACCCTGCTGATCCTGCAGGACTGTTCTAACCTTGTGTGTGTGTGTGTGTGTGTGTGCGCGCGCGTGTGTGTGTGTGTGTGCAGACTACGCCTTCGGGAAGGACTGCATCATGCACGGCTACATGCTGAAGCTGGGGAACCCGTTCCTCACCCAGTGGCAGCGGCGCTACTTCTACCTGTTCCCCAACCGGGTGGAGTGGAGGGGGGAGGGGGAGTCACGGGTGAGTCCGCCTCTACTGTGTGTGTGTGTGTGTGTGTGTGTGTGTGTGTGAGGTTTCTTTGTCCCTGTGTGTGAACGCTGTCTCTCTGTCCGTGCGTCCCGACGTCACACCGCAGGAGAAGTGGCTCAGACATTTTAAAATGCAGAGAGACGCGGTGAGTGTTCTCACGGAGGTCCTTCGTCTTCGTCTTCGTCCACACCGACACGTTCTCCTTTTAGAACCTCTCTCGTTTCCCTGGAGAGCTTTTATGCTTTTCGTTCCTTTACAGTTTCTGCGTGAACGTCTCAATAGTTGGGGAAAAACAAACAAAATAAGCCATCGCCTCAGTTTTGAGGGGGCGGAGCTACACATGGACGTGTCAAAAGGAAACCGTCGCGGTGTGGACAGTCTTTGTGCAGACGGTGTAGAGCTTAAAGTCCACCTCCCTAGTTCAGCTCCAATGGTTGTATAGAAGTCTATGCTTCATGTGTTAAAGCTGCATTCTCTCTCCTGACCACCAGGGGGTGACTCCTCTGGTTGTATAGAAGTCTATGCTTCATGTGTTAAAGCTGCATTCTCTCTCCTGACCACCAGGGGGCGACTCCTCTGGTTGTATAGAAGTCTATGCTTCATGTGTTCAAGCTGCATTCTGTCTCCTGACCACCAGGGGGCGACTCCTCTGGTTGTATAGAAGTCTATGCTTCACGTGTTAAAGTTGCATTCTCTCTCCTGACCACCAGGGGGCGACTCCTCTGGTTGTATAGAAGTCTATGCTTCATGTGTTAAAGCTGCATTCTGTCTCCTGACCACCAGGGGGCGACTCCTCTGGTTGTATAGAAGTCTATGCTTCACGTGTTAAAGTTGCATTCTCTCTCCTGACCACCAGGGGGCGACTCCTCTGGTTGTATAGAAGTCTATGCTTCACGTGTTAAAGTTGCATTCTCTCTCCTGACCACCAGGGGGCGACTCCTCTGGTTGTATAGAAGTATATTATTCATGTGTTAGAGCTGCACCAGACACTATACGGCGTCTCTACGTCACTCCTCAGTCCTAATATGGTCACTTCCTGTTCACTGGTTGCAAACAAAACCAAGATGGCGACGGTGAAATCTTAGAACTCGAGGCTTCAAAAAGGTTCAGAAACTGTTGAATTAAAATTAGCGACTCGGTTTGTAAAAGCCTCAACAAGCACACATAGTCATTGTTTTACCAGCTCAGCCTCGGTGCATCATCATCATCATCATCATCATCATCATCATCATCCTCATTTTTCTACTCTGTTTTCCAGCAAAACCTGCTGACGATGGAGCAGATCGTGACGGTGGAAGAAACGCAGATTAAAGACAAGAAGTGTATCCTGCTGCGCATCAAAGGAGGGAAGCAGTTTGTGCTGCAGTGTGAGGTAAGACCCCCCCCACAGATCTGATCCTCTTCTCTTTGATGTTGACCCCTGTGTGACCCCTGTGTGACCCCGTGTGACCCCTCAGAGCGACCCGGAGTTCGTGCAGTGGAAGAAAGAGCTGACCGAAGCGTTCACGGAAGCCCAGAAGCTGCTGCGTCGGGCCCCCAAAGTCATCGGGAAGGGCCGGGCCGGCGTGGTGGAGCTCTCCAAACCGCCGCTCACACACCGCAACAGCAACGGCCTGTGAATGCACAGGCACGCACACACACACACACACACACACACACACACACACACACACACACACACCTTTACACGCACGCACACACACACACACACTGCATCCCACCTCCTCCCTTACTCATCAGCTTGCAGGACATTCACCCTGACCCTACACACACACACACACACACACGCCTCGCAGCGCGTGGACCACACACACACACACACACACACAGATGCACACACACACACACACACACACACACGCCTCGCAGCGCGTGGACCACACACACACACACACAGATGCACACACACACACGCACACTCTCGACCAATCAAGTGCGACGTCGTTTTTTTTCGTCTTTTCCTGTCCGCCACGGGACCTTGCCAGTTGACGGAGAGGAGGAGAGGAGGCATGTGAAGGACTTCTGCATGAATGTGACGGTGGCTCCGCCCCCCTCCCCACCATAACCCCGCCCCCTCCCCACCCCACACACACACACACACACACACACACAGCGGCCTGACGAGGCCTCTAGCGGGGAATGTATTTCTGCGAGAGGAAAAACTAAAGAAAGGACAATTCAAACAGAAGAAGGCTCCGCCCCCCCCCCCCCCCAGAAGGCTCCGCCCCTCCGCTACTGAAGTGCATAAAGTGCCAACATCAACATTTACTTGAGTCACCTGAGTCGCCCTGGAGGAGGAGGAGGAGGAGGAGGAGGAGGAGGAGGAGGAGGAGGAGGATCATTGCAGCACAAGGAACCACAGACTCTTTCTAGATCGGTTCCATGAAGACTGAGACGACGGCAACAATGTAACATTGTGTTTGAAGGCTACACTTACAGAAGAAGAAGACATGGGGGGGGGGGGGGCTAGAACCCCCCTCTCTCTTTCTCTCTCTCTCGCTCGCTCTTCAGTGTTTTAGTCCAATGTGTTTTATCAGGACGTCTATCTGTCTCTGCTTTAGGAGAGGAAGAGGAGGAGGAGGAGGAAGAGGAGGCTTGTTCTCCTGGTGGGGGGTGGTGGTGGTGTGGGAGGTGGAGGGGGAGGGGGGAGGGGGGGTGCGTTTCCTCAGTTTGAACACGTGGAGGCCAGAAAAAAAAAAAACTCCTTTTTTTTTTTTTTAAAGGGAAACAAATGCACCGCCTTTTTTTTTTTTTTACGGTGAGGTTCCGGTCAGTGTTGATGGGAAATGCAGTCCAGCGCTCACGACGGCCTACATGTCCCAGGATGCATCGCTTCGAGAGCGAGCCCGAAGTGCCGGGTCAGGTTTGAAAAAAAAATTATTTAGGAAAACGACAACGCGACCCCCGAATGGCTACTTCCTGCCCGATCGCCACTGAGCACGTGCAGAGCGGTACGACGCACCTGCACCACGAGAACTACAGATCCTGTTTAGCCGTTAGCTGTTAGCTGTTAGCTGTTAGCCGTTAGCCGTTAGCTGTCCGTCCCGCTTCGCTCATCAACGGAGCGAGCGGCTAACGGGAGTTGCGTCGCGATGCGTTCGAGCTCCGTTCCGAGAAAAAAATATTTACTTTCTTGGCTGAATTGAAATGAATTGTGACGTCATCACGGTGTGTTCAATGTAATCCTGTAAAAACAAGTGTTGTTCACGACAATTTAAAATATATATCGAGAGTGAATCATGTTCTTCTTTTCTTCTGACGCGGAAGTTCAGGTGTCGCTTTTCTCCATTGATCGACTCCATTGATCGACTTCATTGATCGTCTTCATTGATCGACTTCATTGATCGACTTCATTGATCGACTCCATTGATCGACTCCATTGATCGACTTCATTGATCGACTTCATTGATCGACTTCATTGATCGACTCCATTGATCGACTCCATTGATCGACTCCATTGATCGACTTCATTGATCGACTTCATTGATCGACTTCATTGATCGACTCCATTGATCGACTCCATTGATCGACTCCATTGATCGACTTCATTGATCGACTTCATTGATCGACTTCATTGATCGACTTCATTGATCGACTCCATTGATCGACTCCATTGATCGACTTCATTGATCGACTCCATTGATCGACTTCATTGATCGACTTCATTGATCGACTCCATTGATCGTCTTCATTGATCGACTTCATTGATCGACTCCATTGATCGACTTCATTGATCGACTTCATTGATCGACTTCATTGATCGACTCCATTGTTAGACAACACTGATTGAACTTCCACGAGGAGCCTGAACGTTGCGCTTTTGTTTGTTTGCGTCGTCGCTTCACAACAACAACAACAACAACAACAACAACACCCCCTCTCCCTCCAGGATTAAGCTAATTAAAAGGAAAAAGTCGACCGTTAAACTTTAAATTCACCAAAAGTTTCTTTGAGGCATTTTTATGGATCATCTTTCTGATGTTTGAGGCATTTCAGGTGTTTTTCTTTTGTTTTTAATCATGAAGGGTTTAAATATTATTATTTCTTTCTTTTTTTCTGCACTCGTCACCGCACCCTGCCTCATCTGCACGTCGTTCTGTACCGGTTGAGTCGGCCTGCATTTCCCAGAATGCCTTTGGACCAACTCTTGACGCCGAGTAGGGCTGCGGATAATGATTATATTTTTGTTTATTATTATTATTATTATTATTATTGATTTAATCCTATGATGTGGAAGATGAAATAGCGACGAAACACCAGTCGGGGGGGGGGAACGTTTTTTCTTATTAATTTTTTCATTTTAATTTTATTCTGGCAACACGCCAGAATAATTCCGTTTCCTGTCGCGTGTCACAATAAAAGTGTCGAAGCTGCGACCTGAAAGTTGATTTTTATCTGAAGTCCATTTCTGGTTTTCATCTTTTTTTTTCTCCTGAATGTTTTCAGACGACGTGAATTATTTTTATTTTTTCACGCGTCGTTGCAGAGTCGCACGCGGTCGTGTTTCAAACAAACAAACAAACAAACAAACAGAGTTCCTGTTGGATGCGTTCTTTGATTTCAGGGTTTTTGGTTTCCTTATTTTCTTCGTAGCCTTTGAACCCGTCGGGGGGGAAGAAACAATCGTCTTATAGAGAAATTCCGTCGCCTCTTGAAGGCGTCTTTTATTTTTGTAAACCGAAATGGTTTTTTTATTGTTTTCATTGAACGTTACGTTGTTGCACCTTTTTAGCCCAAATGTGTTACTTAATAGTTGTTAAATGTGCCAAATAACTGTTGCTGATTGAGGAACCAATGGGAAGCCTCCTTTCTTTTATTTTCAACACACACACCAACGCGGTGGTGGAGGGTTCAAAGAAACTGTGACCAAACTTTTTTTTTGATGTGTTTGTGTGTGTGTGTGTGTGTGTGTGTGTGTGTGTGTGTGTGTGTTTGTGTGTGTGTGTGTGTGTGTGTGTGGGTGTGGGCTCTGCCACTTCTTCACACGCCGTCTGTCCCGTCACGTGACGTTGAGCGCTTCACGTCTCTTACGCTCTTTTTAATTATTTTATTTTTTTCAGCCGACACACGCACACACACACACACACACACACACACACACACACACGCGGATTAACTGCTCAAACACGAGAGACGATTTAAAAATAAACAAATAAATTAAAAAAAGGATGGCATATAGGAAAAAGAAAAATACAAAAAAATAAATTCAAAAGTATATATAAATATATGTGTATATGAAATGATGCTCTAGGTTTATTTAAAAGATTTAATGTAGAAAGAAAACAATTGTTCGGGGATATTATTATAATTTTTTTTCTTTCTCGATGTGAGTATAATTGTTTGTGGTGAAGACTTTCAGCTCAAATCTTGCACATAAAGACTTTAGATATTGTACCTGCGAGTTCCAGATGATTATTTTTGTTTGAATACAGGACTCTTTGCTCTTTCATATTTATTGAGAGATCCAACCCTCTGCTCCACAAACACAGATACTACTGGCTTTCTGGGTCACTGTCGCCGTCGAGGTCATAATGCTGATTTATATAATTGATGATATTATTCAAAGGTTATTATGACGATTTCTTTTCTTTTTTTTTTTTTTTTTATTTCCATGATTTTATTTTGTAATTTTTTTTTCCCTCTTGGTTTTTGGAGACAGTGTTGGACTGCTTGTACAACGGTTCGCGAATAAAAATCCTTTTTCCGTGTCGCTTCCTGTCACTCGTGCTTTGTTTTCATATCTTTGATGGTTTATTTAAAGTTTTTACGTGAAGTAAAAGTAACAAAACACTTTCACATTAATAATCAGCTAATAAATTATTTATTTTGACAGATTAAATTATAGCAGCGTAATATAAAGTCATTAAAATGAGCTGCAACAATTATTATATATATTTTTCTGCTTAATGGGGGACTTTTAATACTTCATGTATATTTTGACGCTAAAACTTTTGCACCAAAGTAAAACTTTAAATACGTGAATTGAACTTGTAACTAACGTCATAGTTTATACTTTAAACCATTTCTTAAGTTAATATCAGAAGAAATTTATAATTCGTCACAAATCTGAAACACGAGATGCTTTAAAAGGGAAAATTCACCCCCAAAAAAATATTTAAATATTTATTTCTTCACGATGCGTTCATGAACATCCGTATGAAAAAGAGTCAGAGAAGTTTGGAGGTTTTTCCCAGAAAGTTCCAGATGTTTATATAGAGGGGCGGGGCTTGTAATGGGAAATGTTATATATTCTTAGTATGTAAATCATCTTCTGTCCTGCAGAGGTGAGGAAGCATATGACACACAGCCCCCGTACCTTTGAACAATGGATCACTTATTGATTATAAGAGGACAGGAAGGAGACTTTAGGCGTTGAGGACTCATCACCTCATCAGTGGATCTGAGAGTCCTCCTCCTGAGTCCCCTTCTTGTTTTCCTTTAAATACACGAGTCTGTGTTGGACTCTTCACTGCACCCTTGGCAGACTCCTGTGTGGCTATTTATTGGAAGAATAAATTATTTCATAGACAAGTTATTTATTGGAAGAATAAATGATTTCATAGATAAGTTCTGGTTCTTCGATATTCTTAATTTCAGCTTTAAAAGACTCGACACTACGTGCGGACAAATTTTGCCGTCACAGGCTTCACATTAAGTTTTATTTGGACTCTAAACTCTCGAATTTATACTTCTATTACATTTATTAATACCTGTTAAATTTTTAAAAAAAAAACTCGCTTATCTTAACATAATTAACGTTTTTATTCCTGCAGGTTTTACAACTAAATGCAGAATAAATTACGAAATAAATTCTTCTTCTTCTTCTGAAGCTCAACTAAAAACATTTTCAATAAACAAACATCAATAAACTCTTTAAGATCAAAACAGATTTAAATCGGTCTGAAGATTTTAAATATACTTTATTTACTAAACTGAACTAGTACCCCCCCCTCCCCCCCCCCCCCCCCCCCTCCCCCCCCCAGCTGGAGCTGTCAATCAAAGTGGACAGCTGATGCTTTGCAGATCTGCACATGTGTTGGGAACAGCCGGAGTCGTTACCCCCCACCCCCCCTCCCACACACACACACACACACACACACACACACACACACACACACACACACACACACACACCTCCTTCATTTAAATTAATCTATTAAAAATAAACTATCTCATTGTCTGTTTCAGCTTCATTAAGAGTTCAATGAACTTCTTCTTCTTCTTCTTTGGTATCAAAGGGCCCCCACTCAGGGTGTCATGCCCCCCCCCCCTATTTATAGCCGGCCTTATCCCCGCCTGTGATTGGCTGCAGACCCCCCTGTCACTCTATTTCTGACCCTCCGGTCGCAGCTCGTCCTCCGTGTCTCCGTGTCTCCGTGGTGCGTTTGAGGGTTTCTGGGACTTTTCGGGACGTTTCTCAAGACTTTTCTGGACCCTTTGAGACGTTTTTGTTCTCTGCAGGTACGTCACCGGTGTGTTCAGGTGTAGAGACGTTTATTATGGGGGATTAGGGGTGGGGGGCGGAGGGAGGGAGAGAGAGGAGGGGGGAGAGGCCTCCCCCAGCAGGCCTCCCCCCTCACCTCAAAACCTCCAGGAAAGCCGGTTTCACCAAAACCATGCGGGTTCTTCTGGGTTCTTCTGGGTTCTTCTGGGTTCTTCTTGGAGGGTTCTGTCCGTCTGGCGGGTCGTTTTCTGGGGTGTTTTCTGTGTGCTGATTGGCTCAGAGCCTCATCCGGTTGGAACCAGCTGTGGAGTTGTTTACAGCCACATTTACTGTTTAAATGCAGGACAAATATTATAAATATATATTTATATAATATATTTATATATATATATATATATATATATATATATATATATATATAGTATTTGTAATATACACAATATTTGTAATATTTATAATATTTGTTATATATAAATAGATATAATATTTGTTACTAATATATATATATATATATATATATATAATATATATATATATATATATAATATATATATATATATATATATATATGTATATATAATATTTTGCGATACTCAAGCATCATTAAATATTGATGACATGTATCTGACTCATTTAAATAACAGCTGTGGTCCTAGTTTATAAATATTAAGGTTATAAGCTTAAACCTTTGTCTCCCCCTGGTGGCAGTGAGCATTATTACACAAACTATCGATGAGTACCATGTTATACTATTTGTACTATTTGACAGCTGGGAGGTTTGAACACTGAGTTTTCATCATATTTAGCATCTAATTTATTGAATCTGTACGTTTTTCTGACCTCACTGAGAGTCGCAAATATACAAATAATGCTCCCAAATCTAATGGAAATCTCATTTTCACCTGAATATAAAATATGAAATGCAACACCAACAGGATGAGGCGAGGAAACACAGTTCAGGAGAGAAAAGGGTCATATTTTCACGTCCTTTATTTCAGAAATATTCTGAGGATCCACGTAAACGACCTCGAAGTCCAAATGAACGAGGGCCAAAGATAATAATTTCTGTTTTAAATGCATTTATATCTTTATATCTGTCATATATTCAGCTGTATGGCAGAGGAATAATTAACTAATAACTGAAACAGATGAATTGAAAACAATAGAGGACCAAGAATAGAGCCCTGGGGGACTCCACAGGGGATCAGAGCAGGTGGTTATTATTAATATTCTCTGATCTGAGCTGCATCAGAGGTTTAACGATATTAAAACAGTAGGAAAACATAATTAAATAAGTAGTTTGGTGCTTTAATGGAAAAGAAAGACTTCACAAGGTAAGATATTATTCTACGATCAATAGAAAGTGAATGTTTCTTTATTTTGTGGACGTTAAACAAGTTGATTTGACTGTAAAAACAGAATAAATGACATTAATGTGAGAAAAATGTAATGTTTAATTTAAGATTTGACACTTTTCATCATCATCAAATCTGTTGTTTCTCTTTTTGTCAGGTTGTTTGTGTTTCTCCACACACACACCCACGCACACACACACACACCGCCACTCTGACATCACTGGCTGTGACCCCTCCACCCCCGACCCCCCACCACTGAACCCGCCCCCCCCCATCGCTCCCCGGTGACATCATGGCGCTGTCTTCACGCTTAAAACTGTGGGAGCAGAAGGGAGGTGCAGAGCTGCTGCATGCTGGTTAATACAACGTCTAATTGACTGTGTGTGTGTGTGTGTGTGTGTGTGTGTGTGTGTGTGTGTGTGTGCTGTCATGGTGACTGGACCCTCTGTTCTAACCCTGAATCATCATCAGTTAGTCATGCTGCATGTTTAACAGGCGAGTTGAAGCTTTTTAAAGCTGCATGCCCTCACAAAGCCACTTCAGTGTGTGTGTGTGTGTGTGTGTGTGTGTGTGTGTGTGTGTGTGTGTGTGTGTGCGTGTGTGTGTGTTCCACCTCCAGTCGGACCTCGTTAGTCTCTTTTTGAAAGTACAATTTCAAAAAGAGACTAACGAGGTCCGACTGGAGGTGGAAGAAGAACCTTGATGTACTTCTTTACTAAAAGTATCAGTACGATAACGTATTAATACTTCAATACAAGTTAAAGTCCAAAAATATTATCAGTTAAATGTACTTAAAGTATTGGCAGTAAAATGACACATTATGCGGAAACATTCAATTCAGTTTATTTAATACAGCCCAAAATCACAAGTTACAAACTCCCCTCAGAGGGCTTTACAATCTGTACACATACGACATCCCTGACCTTTGACCTCACATCGGAGCAGGAAAAACTCCCCAAAAATAGAAAAAAACCTTTCAGGGCGAAAAAAAGAGAAGAACCAGAGGAGGATCCCTCTGGTTCTTCTTCAGAAATTATGAATAATTAGTACCAGGCATGGACCACGATCCAGACCTCCACAATCCATGAAACAGAAGGAGGCAGGAGGCATCGTGAAAGAGGCCGGACCAATGAGGCAGGAGGCACAAAGGAGGCAGGGCCAGTGGGAAGGAGGCCAGGTCCAGGCCAGGGGCTGGATGTAGGAAGCAGGGGCAAGGAGCCAGGACCCAGGACCCAGGACCAGCTTCAGACACAGCCAGGTCCAATGGACCCTATGAGGAGAAAAGGCACAAAGACTCCGGGGAAGAAGTAGAGTTAGTAATGTGTGATGGAGAGATGTAAAGGAGAAGAGAAGAGGAGAGAGGTGCTCAGTGTATCCTAAAACATCCCCCAGCAGCCTATAAGCCTATAGCAGCATATCAAGGGGCTGGACCAGGGCAAACCTGATTCAGCCCTAACTATAAGACCATTAAAGAGGAAAGTCCCCTGTGGACTAAAGTGGTAGTGTTGGTTCTGGTGCCCCCTGTAGACTTAAGTGGTAGTGTTGGTTCTGGTGCCCCCTGTGGACTTAAGTGGTAGTGTTGGTTCTAGCGCTCCCTGTGGACTAAAGTGGTAGTGTTGGTTCTGGTGCCCCCTGTGGACTAAAGTGGTAGTGTTGGTTCTGGCGCCCCCTGTGGTCTAAAGTGGTAGTGTTGGTTCTGGTGCCCCCTGTGGACTAAAGTGGTAGTGTTGGTTCTGGTGCTCCCTGTGGACTAAAGTGGTAGTGTTGGTTCTGGTGCCCCCTGTGGACTAAAGTGGTAGTGTTGGTTCTGGTGCCCCCTGTGGACTAAAGTGGTAGTGTTGGTTCTGGTGCTCCCTGTGGACTAAAGTGGTAGTGTTGGTTCTGGTGCCCCCTGTGGACTAAAGTGGTAGTGTTGGTTCTGGTGCCCCCTGTGGACTAAAGTGGTAGTGCTGGTTCTCATTCAAATCTGACCCCCCTTCATACCTGGTTCTGGTTTTATTTTATTATTATTTTACACAAGAGGTTAGAACTAATGTAAAGGAATAATAATAATAATAATAATAATAATAATAATAAAAATCTATCTATTTGAAACATCTACAACATGCAAAAAAAACAAATCTTAAAAAATCAGCAGGAATAAAATCCTGAACTTTAATCGTAGAATTCACGCAAACATTTTAATCCTGAATGTAAATCGTGACGACTGCACGAGAGAAGTCGTGTTTGTTAATAATCTGCATGCGTTCTCCTCTTGTTCTCCTCCCGTTCTCCTCTTGTTCTCCTCCCGTTCTCCTCTCGTTCTCCTCTCGTTCTCCTCTCGTTCTCCTCCCGTTCTGCTCCCGTTCTCCTCGTGTTCTCCTGTTCTCCTCTCTTTCTCCTCCTGTTCTCTTGTTCTCCTCCCGTTCCCCGCCCGTTCTCCTCCTGTTCTCCTCCTGTTCTCCTCCTGTTCTCTTCATGTTCTCCTCCCGTTCTCCTCCCGTTCTCCTCGTGTTCTCCTCCTGTTCTCCTCCTGTTCTCCTCTTGTTCTCCTTCCGTTCTCCTCCCGTTCTCCTCCCGTTCTCCTCCTGTTCTCCTCCCGTTCTCCTCTTGTTCTCCTCCCGTTCTCCTCTTGTTCTCCTTCCGTTCTCCTCCCGTTCTCCTCACGTTCTCCTCTTGTTCTCCTCCCGTTCTCCTTCCGTTCTCCTCCCGTTCTCCTCTTGTTCTCCTCCTGTTCTCCTCCCGTTCTCCTCTTGTTCTCCTCCTGTTCTCCTCCCGTTCTCCTCTTGTTCTCCTCCCGTTCTCCTCCCGTTCTCCTCACGTTCTCCTCACGTTCTCCTCGCGTTCTCCTCCCGTTCTCCTCCTGTTCTCCTCCCGTTCTCCTCCCGTTCGCCTCTTGTTCTCCTCCCGTTCTCCTTCCGTTCTTCTCTTGTTCTCCTCCTGTTCTCCTCCCGTTCTCCTTCCGTTCTCCTCCCGTTCTCCTTCCGTTCTCCTTCCGTTCTCCTCCTGTTCTCCTCCTGTTCTCCTCACGTTCTCCTCACGTTCTCCTCACGTTCTCCTCCCGTTCTCCTTCCGTTCTCCTCTTGTTCTCCCCCCGTTCTCCTTCCGTTCTCCTCACGTTCTCCTCCCGTTCTCCTCCCGTTCTCCTCCCGTTCTCCTCTTGTTCTCCTCCCGTTCTTCTTCCGTTCTCCTCTTGTTCTCCTCCCGTTCTCCTCTTGTTCTTCTCCCGTTCTCCTCCCGTTCTCCTCTTGTTCTCCTCCCGTTCTCCTCCCGTTCTCCTCCCGTTCTCCTCCTCCACGTCTCACGGTGACCTTCTCCCTCCGTGGAACCACAGATAAAGGAGGAGAAGGCGGCGCCGGTCGTGGCCGAGCCCCCCGCCCCCCTGTCGGCGCTGCCCGGCGGATTCCTCAAGCAGCTGGTGCGAGACTCGGAGAAGGAGACCAAACAGAAGGAGCCGGAGGCCAAGGAGGAGAAGCCGGTGAGGGCGTTGACCCCCCAGGAGCTCTCTAACGAGCGGATCACTCGGATCCACTCGGAGCTCGTGGGCCAATGAGAAAAGAGTATGAGTTAAATGCTTTTTCTAACAGGAAGTCACGGTTTGGAGACCCGCTTCCTGTTTCCTGTTTGATGACTTGTGGTTCTTGAACCCTTCCCACAGAGCTAGGCTAGCTTTCCCCCCTGTTTCCAGTCTTTATGCTAAGCTAAGCTAACTGGTCTTTTGCATCATCCGTTCACTTCCTGTTTATCGATCCGTGATCTTTACTTATGGACTTCTATATCGAAGCTTTCTCCATCAAGGAGCTTTGTCTCCTTCAGATCCTATTTCATGCACCGTTGCCCCCTTGTGGTCACCTCCTCCTCGAGGAATGGGGCGCTGTACAGTTTGTATTGTTTCTGGTGAACTGCTCCTCTCCTCTTCTCCTCCTCTCCTCCCCCTCTCCTCTCCTCCTCTCCTGTACAGTTTGTCTTGTTTCTGGTGAGCTGCTCCTTGAAGGAGGTCTCCTCTTCTCTCCTGCAGCCCAACAAGCTGAGTGACGACCTGGTGCAGCAGTTCCTCCTCCCGGATCAGACTCCTCCCATCCTCGAGGCGGAGATGTCCCTCCGGGCCGAGCAGCTCCTCAACGACAGCCGGTCCTCGACCCAGAGGCCCGTCTACTCCCCGGAGACAGGAAACGGGCCGGAGACCAGACAGGAAGTGACACCGAAGACCAGACAGGAAGTAGCAGCATCGAAGACCAGACAGGAAGTGGAACCGAATACCAGACAGGAAGTAGCAGCATCGAAGACCAGACAGGAAGTGGAACCGAAGACCAGACAGGAAGTGGCATCGAAGACCAGACAGGAAGTGGAACCGAATACCAGACAGGAAGTAGCAGCATCGAAGACCAGACAGGAAGTGGAACCGAAAACCAGACAGGAAGTGGCACCAAAGACCAGACAGGAAGTGGCACCGGACGTGAAGATGGAGTGGAGCAAGAAGAAGAAGCAGCAGGAGGAGAAGGAGAGGAAAGAGGAGGGGATGGAGGAGAGGCAGGAGCCGGAGGGGAGGCAAGCAGACACGAGTGTGACGGAGGTTCGTCTGCCCGCTGTTCTTTATTAAAAAAATTATATTTTATTATTATTATTTTTTTCTATAAAAGAGCGTATTGTTTCCAAATAAACACACATCCACATCATAACTCATTTATCCTGTAAATACTCAATGAATGTCTCACATATTAATATTTCTGTTGTTTCTCCATCAGGTGAGAGATGTTTGGTATGAAGCCGGAACTGTGTGGTTCGTCCACAAGGAGGGTTTCACCCTGGGTGAGTATTAAAACTAACACACACACACACACACACACACACACACACACACACACACGGTAATGCAACAAGGTAACGCAACAACGTAACAATGTATAACGTATAATCATTTCAGAAACACTACCACCTTTGTCCACAATCAACACAAAATAAGAGTTCCTTGTAGCTTTAAGTGAAGGATCTAAACACCACTCGGCAGTAACAACAGGTGTTGTTGTTGTCGACCGACTGTGATGTTTGATTATTGATCTCTGATCGGTTGGTATGAACTCGTTTTCAGCCACTCAGCTGAAGCCGGATGAAGGAACACCTGAACTCCCAGAAGGCCGAGTGAGAGTCCGCCTGCAGACGGACGGGTCGCTGCACGATGTGACGGAGTACGAGATCGAGAAGGTAGTCGAGCTCCATCTTCCTCCCCGAGCGTCTTCTCGTGCGTCGCTGGCCTGACGGCCTCCCTCTCCTCCGCAGTGCAACCCGGCGGAGCTGGACCTGTGCGAGGACCTGAGCGACCTGCAGAGCGTCAACGAGTGCGGCGTCCTGCACAACCTGATCAGTCGAGCCAAAGCCAACATGCCGCTGACGCATGCGGGACCCAACCTGGTCAACCTGTGGCCCCCGCTGCAGGCTCACAGCAAGGTGAGGTCCACCCCCCCAGGAAGAGCCTCACTCGGACGTCCCATTGGGAAAAAAGGCCGTTTTTAACCTAATCTCGGTTTCCCAAGTATAGACTTCATATCTTCAATATCTTATATCATATTGCTGCAGTGCCAATTAATAAACACTGATCTTCTTCATCTTCTCAGACCCCGAAGTCTCGGCGAGGGGAGTCGGTGTGGGATGCCCCCCCCGCGCTGTCTGCTCTGGTCAAGCGGGTGTACGTCTCCATGGTGGGCACCAGGAGGGACCACAGTATTTGTGCGGTGGGGCGCAGCGGGACCGGCAAGACCACCGCGAGCCAGGCCTTCACACTCGCTCTCCTCCAGCAGGCCGGTGCAACGGGCGGGAAGATCAGCAGTGAGTCCGGCTGGAGGGGGTCCGGTTCTTTATGTTATTCTCTTGTTTGTTTGTGTCTCCTTATAGTTGATATGTGTCTCTTTGTAGTCGTTACATGTCTCTGTAGTTATTTTGTGTCTCTTTGTAGTCGTTACATGTCTCTTTGTAGTTGTTTTGTGTCGCTTTGTAGTCGTTACATGTCTCTTTGTAGTTGTTTTGTGTCTCTTTGTAGTTGTTTTGTGTCTCTTTGTAGTCGTTACATGTCTCTTTGTAGTTGTTTTGTGTCTCTTTGTTGTCGTTACATGTCTCTTTGTAGTCGTTACATGTCTCTTTGTAGTTGTTTTGTGTCTCTTTGTAGTCGTTACATGTCTCTTTGTAGTTGTTTTGTGTCGCTTTGTAGTCGTTACATGTCTCTTTGTAGTTGTTTTGTGTCTCTTTGTAGTTGTTTTGTGTCTCTTTGTAGTCGTTACATGTCTCTTTGTAGTTGTTTTGTGTCTCTTTGTTGTCGTTACATGTCTCTTTGTAGTCGTTACATGTCTCTTTGTAGTTGTTTTGTGTCTCTTTGTTGTCGTTACATGTCTCTTTGTAGTCGTTACATGTCTCTTTGTAGTTGTTTTGTGTCTCTTTGTAGTCGTTACATGTCTCTTTGTAGTTGTTTTGTGTCTCTTTGTAGTCGTTACATGTCTCTTTGTAGTAGATTTTGGTCTCTTTGTTGTCCTTTTGACTCTGTGGTGATTTTATTTGAGGGATATTTACAGCTGAACGATCAGGGGCCCCCTGACCCTTCCGGCCCCTGTTCCTGTGCCCCTGTAGCCCCGTTCAGTAGTGGCTTCTGGCTTGTTTAAGACCGTGACTGTAGATCTTCTCTTCGCCACCAGGCGAGCGTGTTCAGGCCATGTTCACCGTCCTGAGGTCCTTCGGCTGCGTGAGCTCGCCTCACAGTGACGCTTCGTCTCGATTCGCCTCCGTCTTCTCTCTGGACTTTAACCACGCTGGACGGGCCGCCGCCGGACACCTGCAGGCACGAAACACACACACACACACACACACACACACACACACACACACACGGTGACAAAGATACTCATGTCTTCTTCTTCTCCACCAGACGATGATGTTGGACAAATGGAAAGTGTGTCACAAAACTCACGGAGAAAGCAACTTCCTGGTTTTCGCTCAGATGCTGGCGGGAGTCAGCACAGAGATGAGGTCATTATGCACTTAAGATGTATTTTATGTTACTTTATACTTAAGATCTTTTTACTGCACTACATGTATTGTTACTTTGCTGATTGTTACATTACATGAAAAGATACAATAAGCTTTTAAAATGCAACAAGTGGTTCCTTCAGTTTCAGATATCAGAGTTGTCAAAGATACTGTTTTTAAAAAAGTATCCAAAATTTCACCAGAAATAAAAGAATATAAAGTACTGTATATCATACTTCAGTAAGTGATCTGAATACTTCCTCAATCCCTGTCATGCATATGTTGTATATTTGTACTGCTATAATTCTGAATATGTACTACAGTGTTCTGAATACTCTCTCCTCAATGATCCTTCATCAGGACCGAGCTGCAGCTGCATCAGCTTCCTGAGTCCAACTCTTTTGGGATTGTTCCTCCCACCAAGGTACACGTTGTGTGTGAAGGGCTCTTTGGTGGCCTTTTATTTGATCTCTGTACTGACTTAGTTACATTTGTATATATATATATATATATTTGTTTTTGTTGAGCCATATTATTGTGTTTGAGATCTTTTCATCGCTTCAAGACTTTGTCTTATGACATTTATTTAAAGATATTTAAATTGACTCCAGATGTACGATTATTCTTGAAAACAAAACAATGGATAGATGCATAGACAATGGATGGATGAATATACGATGGATGGATGGATGGATGGATGATAGATAGATGAAAGATCGATGGATGGAAAGATGATAGATACCCAATGGATGGATGGATGAATAGATAATGGATTGATGGATGGATGGAAAGATGATAGATAGACAATGGATGATTAGATGATGAATGGATAGAACAAAAGGAAAACAACTTATTTTATTTGGCAATGTTTAAGAGTGAATTTTTTGATTGGTTTCTGGGGGACAGACCGCCCCTCCTCCCGCGTCCATCTATGCGTTCTGTCGTTTGATAGGTTGAGGAGAAACAGCGTGCGTCCGTCGCATTCGCCAAGCTGCTGGCGGCCATGGAAACGCTGAGCTTCTCAGCCGGCGAGCAGAAGGCGATATGGCACGTTCTGGCTGGTATTTACCATCTGGGAGCCGCCGGGGCCTGCAAAGGTAACGCCGAATCATCGTCGCCACTCACACTGTTAGAACACACACACACACGCACACACACACACTGTTCGAACACACACACACACACACGTGTTAGTCATGCTGTACTGGTGGGGACCAGCGTTCACGTAATACATTCCGAGGACCGAACACTAAGCCGATTAACAATAAATAATATATAGTATTCAAAATGAAATAAAAAAACAGAACAGAATAGGATTTAGATAAGGTAAAGAATGCATTTGTTCCGCTATTATTAATGTGTCATCTCATTTTTATAATTTCTTTTTAATTTATATTTAACGGATTTAACTTTTTCAATTGTCAAAAGGTTAAATTACCGAATGTCTGTTCTGTTGTCCAGATGTGTTCCTATTGTCCTTTTTTCAGCTTGTCCGTCATCTGTGCACTTGTAAAAAAAAAGAAGTTCTTTACCAATGAAGTTGGATTGATTGATTGACATGTTTTAAATATTTCACACAAAAAAAATATGAAAAGAAAAAAAGTCTACAAAATGTAAACCGATTCATGTATCAGAACTTCCAGTAATCACCTCTCGACCCCTCAGATTTACCGGGTGACCCTTATGAGGGCCCCGACCCCTATGTTGGGAACCACTAGACTAAATTAGCTAACTAGTTAAAGTATCTAGAACAGTAACACGCTGCTCCAAAATCGATGCAAGTGTACGTTGTTAAAGTTATAGTTTTGGACGTGTCACTTTTCCAAGTACTTCCTCTCAGTACTTTTACTTCAGAAAGCACCCCAGTACTTCCTCTCTCTCTCCCTCGGCTCAGTGGGCAGGAGGCAGTTCGTGAGCTTCGACAGCGCTCAGGTGGCCGGCGGCGTCCTCGGCTGCGACGGAGAAGATCTTCACACCGCCGTCTTTAAACATCACCTCAGAGAGCTGCTGCAGAAAGCCACCGGGGGCAGCAGAGGGAGGAGCACCGAGTTGGAGGAGGGTGAGACACACACACACAGACACACAGAATGCTAACATGCTAATGTGCTATCGACACGTTATGGACCACCAGTAGTTCTGAAGACCTTCTCACCAAAGGACCCCACGTCATCATTGTGGTCTCTGCAGGTCCCAGACTGACAGCGGCTCAGTGTGTTGAAGGGATGGCTGCTGGACTCTATGAAGAGCTCTTCACCTCCATCGTGTCTCTCATCAACAGGTAACGGTCACCTTGTGACGATGCAAAGGATGTTTAATAACTTACCGGCGTTTAAAGTGTTTAAAGGTCTAAACAAATGAATCACATATTTGCCCCAAAGGGCTTTAAAATGTGTACAAATGGTCCAATAAACTCACTAACATACCCCAACAATACTAAATCAGTCTGATAAACAAGATACAATACAAAGAAAATTATGGAAAGTAAAATGCTATTTAACAATAATAATAATAACAAATTATGAGTTAATATCAGTTAAAATGAACTTGTATTGATCCTTAAACTCACAAACTAGTAATGAGCTCCACCTTCAGCAGCTGCAGCATGAAAGTGACACATATTTATAATAGATTGGGGCGGATTTTAAACAATAAATGGCGTTTTGAGCCATTAACAACATTTCTCATTAGTCCATTTGGTACAACATGTCAATAATAACACCGACATCGAATGTCCAATCATTTTGTTTACATTTTAAAAACACATTCAGTCACTTCTGAACCAACAGATCTGAGTATTTCTCTGTCTGCTGGTTATTTTTCCACATTTATCAATAAGGAACATTTCTGGCCTTGTTTCCAGCGACCGGCTGTCTGACGCGTCACATTCGATATTTGTTGTTTTCAGCTTGTTCTTGACGAAATGAATTAGTCTCCTTCCAGAAGCCGACTCATAGCGAGCCACCTGTCGTCTTGTGTTCTCACATTCTGTGGTCATGTGATCGGCTGGTACACACACACACACACACACGTTCCTGTTTACTGCACGTACTGGGGGCCGTGTGTGTGTGCAGGGCTCTGAGCAGCCCTCAGCTGACGCTGGCCTCGGTGATGGTGGTGGACGCGCCGGGCCTCAGGAACCCGAGGCACTCGGCGGAGGAGCGCGCCGCCGGCTGGTCCGAGCTCTGCCACAACTACCTGCAGGAGCGCCTGCTGGAGCAGTACCACACACACACCTTCACACACACGCGGGAGCGATACACACAGGTAGGCCCGCACCGGACTCAGGGTCCTGGTTCTGATATTAAATGCTACCGAGGCAGAAATGTCAACACTGCTGTGCATGAGTAGAGTTTTAGATGAATGATAACGAGGAATAAGACGCCTCACATGTGGCGTTGTGTGTTGCAGGAGAAGATCCCGGTGGAGGTGGAGAGTCCGGAGAACAGTCCAGCTGATGTGGTGTCTGCTATCGACCAGCCGCCTCCACAGGTACATTATGAGACCTCCATAGGGGTCACATGACCCTGAGACCTCCATAGAGCTCACATGACCATGACCCTGAGACCTCCAAAGAGCACACGTGACCCTGAGACCTCCAAAGAGCACACATGACCATGAGACCTTCTTAGAGCTCACATGACCATGACCCTGAGACCTCCAAAGAGCACACATGACCATGAGACCTCCATAGGGGTCACATGACCCTGAGACCTCCATATAGCTCACATTACCATTACCCTGAGACCTCCAAAGAGCACACATGACCATGAGACCTCCATAGAGCTCACATGACCCTCAGACCTCCATAGAGCTCACATGGCCCTGAGACACATGACCCTGAGACATGACCCTGAGACCTCCATAGAGCTCACATGACCCTCAGACCTCCATAGAGCTCACATGGCCCTGAGACATCCATAGAGCACACATGACCCTGAGACCTCCATAGAGCTTACATGACCCTCAGACCTCCATAGAGCTCACATGGCCCTGAGACATGACCCTGAGACCTCCATAGAGCTCACATGACCCTGAGACC
>NC_046977.1:3102878-3127878 GCF_009769545.1 Cyclopterus lumpus | reverse complement strand
AAGATCTCTCTGCCCCCCCTGTGTCGGGGTCTGGGGGGTCTGGAGGGCGGCAGCCAGCGCTCCCTGCAGAGGAACGGCACCATCCGGAAAACCTTCAGCGGAGGGATGGCGGCCGTACGCCGACTCTCGCAGTGCATCGCAGTGAAACTACAGGCAGTGAGTGGTGGACCACATGTACTCTAGTATATACATATACTGTAATACTCTGCAGGGAAACTCGGGGGAGTATTTTCTGTGATATCATTAGAAAAATAAAAAATGCATAAAATATGACAGCATTATTTCTGGGGTACCAGAGGAGGAGTTTATTTCTTTAAACTCCATCGCATCGACCTCTGACCTCCATCGGCAGCAGAATAACAGAATGGACTTCAGTGTCCGACGTCATGACCTGCGGTATTCGGTCTCTCTGTCTCCGCCCTGCAGGACGCCCTGGTGAACCTCACCCGGCGAGCCCGGCCCGTGTTCCTGCAGTGCGTGAGCGCCAAGACGCGCGGCGGAGGGCTCGACGTGGCGGCGCTCAGAGTCCAGCTGCACTCCACTCAGATCCTGTCGGCTCTGCAGCTCCACCGCACAGGTCGGCATGTTCACTACCCCCCCGCACCCGCCTCAAAGTAACATTGAGCACGATATTGAAAAAGTATTAAAGTTATTTATTTTCCAATATTGCACATAGAATGAAAATAATATGTTTTGTTTGTTTTTAGAGAATACGTTTGTGCTTCTCTTTCAGGTTATCCAGAACACATGACTCTGAGTGACTTCCGGTGTCACTTCCAGGCGTTGTCGCCTCCCATCATGAAGCGCTACGCTTCCATGTTCATCAGCCACGACGAGCGAAAGGTCAGGGGTCACACGTCGCTCACACAAACACTTTGTCTGCCGTCTTCTGCTCGCACTGAATGAGTTCCTCTGTCTGCGTCTCAGGCGGTGGAGGAGCTGCTGGTCGAGTTGGATCTGGACAGGAAGAGCATCGCCGTGGGCGCCAGCAGGGTGAGGACGCGTTGAAACCCGTCCAATCAGCATCCGGCTGACGTGACGGGAGTCATGGATCCTCTTCTTCTTCTATTCTCAGGTTTTCATGAAGCGAGGCGTGCTGCGCTACCTGGAGCAGCAGAGGGACCAGCAGGTCACCGGCTGGTTGGTCCAGCTGCAGGCCTCCTGCATGGCTCATCTGGCCCGCCAGAAGTACCGCAGACTCAAGGTTGGTGTCTGTAATCTGCATGTTTCTGGAGTCTTCAGCGTTAACACAAGGCTTCATGTGTTAACGCTGCATTCTCTCTCCTGACCACCAGGGGGCGACTCCTCTGGTTGTATAGAAGCCTATGCTTCATGTGTTAACGCTGCATTCTCTCTCCTGACCACCAGGGGGCGACTCCTCTGGTTGTATAGAAGTCTCTGCTTCATGTGTTAAAGCTGCATTCTCTCTCCTGACCACCAGGGGGCGACTCCTCTGGTTGTATAGAAGTCTATGCTTCATGTGTTAAAGCTGCATTCGCTCTCCTGTTCACCAGGGGGCGACTCCTCTGGTTGTATAGAAGTCTATGCTTCATGTGTTAAAGCTGCATTCTCTCTCCTGACCACCAGGGGGCGACTCCTCTGGTTGTATAGAAGCCTATGCTTCATGTGTTAACGCTGCATTCTCTCTCCTGACCACCAGGGGGCGACTCCTCTGGTTGTATAGAAGTCTATGCTTTATGTTTTAAAGCTGCATTCTCTCTCCTGACCACCAGGGGGCGACTCCTCTGGTTGTATAGAAGTCTATGCTTTATGTTTTAAAGCTGCATTCTCTCTCCTGACCACCAGGGGGCGACTCCTCTGGTTGTATCGAAGTCTATATAAATGACTCTACTTCTCTTGATTTATTCCCTCAGTAAACATTGTAAACATTAGTTTTTGGTCTCAATCTCTAGTTTCAAGTCTTCTTCAATACAGTGTGATTCATTTAGTAAACATGACTTATTTGGGAGTTCATCCCCGAAGAAGATGACTTAGGATGATCACTGCACGACTAAAAAGGAGGAGGTCAACCATGTGTGTGTGTGTGTGTGTGTGTGTGTGTGTGTGTCCAGGTGCAGCAGATGGCGGTCAGCTGTCTGCAGAGGAACCTTCGGGCTCTCTGGGTCGTGTCCAAGTGGAGCTGGTGGAAACTTTTCTGCAGAGTTCGTCCTCAGCTCGACGTCAACATGGACAACGAACGTCTCCGGGATAAAGAGGTACACACACACACACACACAGACACACACATACACACGCACACATACACACACACACACACACAAGGTTCTTTACAAACAAATTACAAACATGATGATCTTATAGAATATGAAGCTAGTTAAATACATGCAGCACAGTAACATCAATACTTTTACTTTCAGTACTTTTTGCTGATACTTTTACTTCAGTAAGGTTTTGAACTCAGAGCTTTTACTTGTAGTGGAGTATTTGTGGTATTAGTACTTTTACTGGAGTAAAATTTCTGAGTACTTCGGCTAAAGTACCTTACATTATTTCAAGAAATTTGATTACAAATAAATTCTTCCACCTGCTTCGTATCACTTATAGTATTACTTAATAATAATAGTAATGATCATTTATTTCTATAAAACCTTTAAAAAAAAAAACATGCTACCAAACGAAAAACAAACGAAAAGCTAAACGCTAAACGCACAATAAAACCGGGAAAATAACCAGAATATTAGCGTCTGAGACATAAACAACAACAATGGAGCTCAGCTCTTCTTCTCCTTCTCCTTCTCCTTCTCCTTCCTCTTCCTCTTCTTGTCAGGATGAGATATCGGCTCTGAGACGACGCCTGGAGAAATCAGAGAGGGAGAGGAATGATCTGAGGCAGACTGCAGACGGCCTGGAGACCAAGGTGTGTGCTGCAACACACACACACACACACACACACACACATGTACACACACTGCTCATGTTGGTATCCATGTGTGTGTGTGTAGGTTACGGCCGTGACCTCTGAGCTCAGCGATGAGCGTTTCCGTGGCGATGCGGTGGGTCAGGCTCTGGATGTGGAGAGGGCCGAGAGGATCCGGCTCGGCAGGGAGAACAAAGACCTGCAGGTAAAGTAATCCATTACCTCAGAGCGCCAGAGACTTCAGGACTTGTGTTGCATCTCTTCTCTTCTCTCACGGCGTCAGGCTCGTCTAGACCAGTGTAAAGCCACCATGGAAGCCCTGGAGAAGCAGCTGGAGGAGGAGAAACAGAAAGCTCAGATGGCGGAGAGTCAGAGAGGACCGGCCTCAGGTAAAGATCAGGAGGCTCCTATAGAGTCAGAGAGGACCGGCCTCAGGTAAAGATCAGGAGGCTCCTATAGAGTCAGAGAAGACCGGCCTCAGGTAAAGATCAGGAGGCTCCTATAGAGTCAGAGAGGACCGGCCTCAGGTAAAGATCAGGAGGCTCCTATAGAGTCAGAGAGGACCGGCCTCAGGTAAAGATCAGGAGGCTCCTATAGAGTCAGAGAGGACCGGCCTCAGGTAAAGATCAGGAGGCTCCTATAGAGTCAGAGAGGACCGGCCTCAGGTAAAGATCAGGAGGCTCCTATAGAGTCAGAGAGGACCGGCCTCAGGTAAAGATCAGGAGGCTCCTATAGAGTCAGAGGACCGGCCTCAGGTAAAGATCAGGAGGCTCCTATAGAGTCAGAGAGGACCGGCCTCAGGTAAAGATCAGGAGGCTCCTATAGAGTCAGAGAGGACCGGCCTCAGGTAAAGATCAGGAGGCGACTTATTATCTCTAATTAATTACTTATTATCTCTAATTACTTATTATCTCGAAATAATTACTTAGCATCTCGAAATAATGACTCACTATCTCAAAATAATGACTCACTATCTCAAAATAATAACTCAGTATCTCAAACTAATTACCACGTATATTAAATCAATGACTAAATATCTCAAAATAATGATCTTATTGGCAGAAATGGGCTCGCATCGTTAAGAGCTGGGAACATAAACGATATTCTCTACTGCGGGCCGTTATACTTCTGCAGTTGCCACGGGTTACAAGGACATATTGTGGAGCGGCTCGGCTATTATGAGAATATAGACATTATGATATTGTGAGAAAGAGATGCCTCATGCGAGGACATGTTACACGAAAGGAAAATTCCTCTCGAAATCCTTCGATAATGAATCCACCTGCCAGGTGATGCTGATTGTTACGCAATGTAGAGAATTACTAAATATTTACTAAATATTTACTGGATATTTACTAAATACTTAGTGGATATTTACTGGAAATTTACTAAATATTTACTGCATATTTACTAAATATGTAATGGACAATTACTGGATATTTACTAAATACTTACTGGATATTTACTAAATACTTACTGGATATTTACTAAATATTTTGTGGATAATTACTGGATATTTACTAAATACTTACTGGATATTTACTAAATATTTTGTAGATAATTACTGGATATTTACTAAATACTTACTGGATATTTACTAAATATTTAATGGATAATTACTGGATATTTACTAAATACTTACTGGATATTTACTAAATATTTACTAAATATATACTGGATATTTACTAAATATTTACTAAATATATACTGGATATTTACTAAATACTTACTGGATATTTACTAAATATTTACTAAATATATACTGGATATTTACTAAATACTTACTGGATAATTCCTAAATATTTACTGGATATTTACTAAATATATACTGGATATTTACTAAATATTTTCTGGATAATTACTGGATATTTACTAAATACTTACTGGATAATTCCTAAATATTTACTGGATATTTACTAAATATATACTGGATATTTACTAAATATTTTCTGGATAATTACTGGATATTTACTAAATACTTACTGGATATTTACTAAATATTTAATGGACAATTACTGGATATTTACTAAATACTTACTGGATATTTACTAAATATTTACTAAATATATACTGGATATTTACTAAATATTTACTGGATATTTCCTAAATATTTACTGGATATTTACTAAATATATACTGGATATTTACTAAATATTTTCTGGATAATTACTGGATATTTACTAAATATTTACTGGATATTTACTAAATATATACTGGATATTTACTAAATATTTTCTGGATAATTACTGGATATTTACTAAATATTTACTGGATATTTACTAAATATATACTGGATATTTACTAAATATTTTCTGGATAATTACTGGATATTTACTAAATATTTACTGGATATTTACTAAATATATACTGGATATTTACTAAATATTTTCTGGATAATTACTGGATATTTACTAAATACTTACTGGATATTTACTAAATATTTAATGGACAATTACTGGATATTTACTAAATACTTACTGGATATTTACTAAATATTTACTAAATATATACTGGATATTTACTAAATACTTACTGGATATTTACTAAATATTTACTGGATATTTACTAAATATATACTGGATATTTACTAAATATTTTCTGGATAATTACTGGATATTTACTAAATATTTACTGGATATTTACTAAATATATACTGGATATTTACTAAATATTTTCTGGATAATTACTGGATATTTACTAAATACTTACTGGATATTTACTAAATATTTAATGGACAATTACTGGATATTTACTAAATACTTACTGGATATTTACTAAATATTTACTGGATAATTACTGGATATTTACTAAATATTTACTGGATATTTACTAAATATTTTCTGGATAATTACTGGATATTTACTAAATATTTAATGGATGATTACTGGATATTTCCTGGTTAATGTATTTGGATCACAGACTTTTTTTCTTTTTATCTTTTTAACTTTCCTTGAGTATTTCCATTGTAGAGTTACTTTCAACATATAAAAACACATTAAAGTGACGTGATATGATGCATTAATACTAAAGTACACAACGCATCTAGAATCGGCTCCAAGTTGATGAACTACAACATTTAAATAATATAATATTCACTTTTACTTTTGACACATTCGAGGAACATCTTCACGATAACACTTCAGGACTTTAGTTCCTCGGCTGCGATGTTTCCAAGTCCGGGATCTGAGGACTTGGACCTCCTCGCTGCAGGTCCTGAAGCGAAAAGGTTGAGCCCAGCAGGTTATTGAGCAATAACGGCGTCTCCCCTCAGACGGCGAGCTGGCCGTGCAGCTGGAGGGATGCCAGACGGAGGTGCAGTTCGTCCGCAGACGCCTGAAGCAGACGGAAGAAAAACTGGAGACGGAGAGACAGAGCCGGCAGCAGCTCGACGCCAAGGTGAGGCGGTGCACGTGCACGTGCACGGCTGATAGGGAGGTTGGATGTCTGGTAATAACTGTGTGTGTTTGTGTTTGTGTGTGTGTGTGTAGGTGGCCGCTCTGCAGGCCCAGCTGGAGCAGTCCAGGCGAAGCGTCACGGAGCTGAAGCGTCACTGTCGCCGCGTGACCTCTGACCTCCAGGACGCCCGCGTGCTCGCCGACAGCCTGCAGAGCCGCATGCACGATCTGGACCGCAAACAGAGGAGGTGTGTGTGTGTGTGTGTGTGTGTGTGTGTGTGTGTGTGTGTGTGCGTCTCCTCACACGATAACAACCTCCATGTGAGGAAGACGAGTGAGAAATCAGCAGATTGAAACCGAACTGCTTGTTTATATTTATATTTAGACAATTGTTGTTTTAATTGTTGTTTTAAATGAGATTACAAACAGGTTTTATCTTCATTTGGTGAATTTAGGTAGTCAAATAAATGTTTCCTCTAGTCTGAAAGAAGACGTGTTATTTAAGAGGTGAACATTGTTGATAAGTGAGGAAGAGGAGGAGTAGGAAGAAGAAGTAGGAGGAGGAGGAGGAGAAGGAGAAGGAGAAGGAGAACAAGAAGACCGACTGAATAAACGCAGCTGTGCAGCGTTTTAAAACCTTGGTGTGTGTGTGTGTGTGTGTGTGTGTGTGTGTGTGTGTGTGTGTTCAGGTTCGACAGCGAGCTGACTCGAGCTCTGGAGCAAGCCGACAGCGAGAGAGAGCAGAAGGACAAATCCTCCCAGGAGAGCTCGGCTCTGGGAGCTGAAATCTACGGACTGCGGCGCAACCTGCAGGTGAGAAAACCAACGAAGAAGAACCTGACCGACAAACCAGGACACGATGACAAGATACTGACCACCAGGGGGCGACTCCTCTGGTTGTATAGAAGTCTATGCTTCATGTGTTAAAGCTGCATTCTCTCTCCTGACCACCAGGGGGCGACTCCTCTGGTTGTATAGAAGTCTATGCTTCATGTGTTAAAGCTGCATTCTCTCTCCGGACCACCAGGGAGCGACTCCTCTGGTTGTATAGAAGTCTATGCTTCATGTGTTAAAGCTGCAGTGTGTGTGTGTGTAGGAGAGCCAGTCAGAGGTGGGCCGTCTGCAGAAGCAGAAGGACGAGCTGTGCGCTCAGATCCGTGACCTCAGCCTGCCGGTCGACCTTGCCTCTGATTCGCTGCCCGACCTCAAGAGGCAGCTCCGCCTCCTGGAGGGCGTGGCCGGAGAGAGAGAGCAGGAAGTCGCCGGGTTGACCGGAACGATCCAGCAGCAGCAGCAGGTGATAGAGACACCTCCATCGGCTTTGACTCGCTGCTATCGCTCTGGCTCAACTCTTCTCTTCTTCCTCTTCCTCCTTTTCCTCTCGCTCCTCTTTCTTTCGCTCCTCTTTTTCTTGCTCCATTCCTCTCGCCTCTCTTCCTCTCTTCCTCTCACCACTCTTCCTCTTTCCTCTCTTCCACTTCCTCTAACTCCTCTTCCTCCTCCCCTCCTCCTCTTCCTCTCCTCTTCCTCCTCTGCTCTCCTCTTCCTCTTTCCCCTCTTCCACTTCCTCTCCTCTCCTCTTCCTCCTCTTCCTCTCCTCCTCCTCCTCCCCTCTCGTAGATCCACATGCGCTTTGAGATGGAGATGGAGAGGATGAAGCAGATGCAGCAGAAAGAGTTGGAGGACAAAGAAGAGGAGCTGGAGGACGTTCACAAGTCCTCTCAGAGACGAGTACGTCAACACCGCGGCCACATTCATGCATTCATACATGCATTCATACGTTCATGCATTCATACGTTCCTAAATTCCTACATTCATGCATTCATACGTTCATGACTTCATACATTCCTAAATTCATACATTCATGCGTTCCTACATTCATGCATTCATATATGCATTCATGCGTTCATGCATTCAAGCCTTCATACGTTCATGCATTCCTAAATTCCTACATTCATGCATTCATATGTTCATGCATTCATATGTTCATGCATTCATACATTCCTAAATTCATACATTCATGCGTTCATGCATTCAAGCCTTCATGCGTTCATGCATTCATGCATTCATATGTTCATGCGTTCATACATTCATACATTCATGCATTCATACATTCATATATTACAAAAGAAGTTTTTGCTGGTATTATCACAAATTACATTTATTCAGTCAGCATAAATACTCATAATGCCACACTTCAATAAAATGACATATTAGATCTGTTTTTATTGTAAATACACAATTAGTTAATTTGCAAAAAAACTTTTATTGATATTCCCTTCAGAGCACAATAATAGAATAATAAATAATAGAATAATAAATAAAATGTCCGGTGTCCGTTCCCTGAGTGGAGATCATTCATCATCTTTGTGAGGAGGCGACTTTGAACTTTGCACAAATTGAGACCTGAAACATTCAGAATAAAATCATATTCAAGATGAATTTTCCATCCATGAACTCAATAGAGCAGCATTGTGTTGTTTGTGTTGTTTGTGTTGTTTGTGTGCAGATGGATCGCTCTGAAACGTCCTTCCTCCTTTTCACTGATCCACTTAGTTATTCATTTATCTTTTAGGTTACGCAACCAGGCGGCAGTTACATCACTTCTTTGCAGTCACATCGTCGCACACTTAATGTTCCTGCAGCTTTCCTCCCACAATCAGCGCTGGAATGTTTTGTACCTTCACTCAGGCGTGATGAGCCAATGGGGGCCAAGGCCAGGCCGGAGGTCCCGCCCCCTCTCCTACAGACTTCATGGTTGTTTAGCTCTTTATCTTATTGTTTTGTGTCTCTTTGTAGCTTTGTGGTGGTTTTGTGTCTTCTTGGTTGTGTTGTGTCTTTTCATGGTTATTTTGTGTCTCTTTGTGGTTGTTTTGTGTCTCTTTGTATTTGTTTCGTGTATCTTTGTATTTGTTTTGTGTCTCCTTGTAGTTGTTTTGTGTCTCTTTGTGGTGGTTTTGTGTCTCTTTGTATTTGTTTCGTGTATCTTTGTAGTTGTTTTGTGTCTCTTTGTATTTGTTTTGTGTCTCTTTGTATTTGTTTTGTGTCTCCTTGTAGTTGTTTTGTGTCTCTTTGTGGTGGTTTTGTGTCTCTTTGTATTTGTTTTGTGTATCTTTGTAGTTATTTTATGTATCTTTGTGGTTGTTTTGTGTCTGTTTGTGGTTGTTTTCTGCCTCCTAGTAGTTGTTTTGTATCTTTTCCTGGTTGCTTTGTGTTTCTTTGTAGTTCTTTTATTTTGTTTGTATTCATGTTGTGTCTCTTTGTAGTTGTTTAGTGTCTCTTTGTTGTCATTATGTGTCTCTTTGTAGTTGTTTGTATTCATCTTGTGTCTCTTTGCAGTTGTTTGTATTCATCTTGTGTCTCTTTGCAGTTGTTTAGTGTCTCTTTGTTTTCATTATGTGTCTCTGTAATTGTTTGTATTCATGTTGTGTCTCTTTGTAGTTGTTTGTATTCATGTTGTGTCTCTTTGCAGTTGTTTAGTGTCTCTTTGTTGTCATTATGTGTCTCTTTGTAGTTGTTTGTATTCATGTTATGTCTCTTTGCAGTAGTTTAGTGTCTCTTTGTTGTCATTATGTGTCTCTTTATTCATCTTGTGTCTCTTTGTAATTGTTTGTATTCATGTTGTGTCTCTTTGTAGCTGTTTGTATTCATGGTGTGTCTCTTTGCAGTTGTTTAGTGTCTCTTTGTTGTCATTATGTGTCTCTTTGTAGCTGTCTTCCTGGTGGGTACGTATATTCTTCTCTGACATGTAGTACAGTAGAAGTAGAACTAACTAAATGTGGTTTCTTTCCTCCGGCATCGAGTTCAAACCTCAGAACTCTGGTTCATTTATCCAGCAGCAGATTGTCGGGAGGCCTCGCTTATTGATACACAACCTGCTTCCTGTCAGGGACAATGAAAGCTCATCCGTCCATCGATGTGTGTGTGTGTGTGTGTGTGTGTGTGTGTGTGTGCAGCTGAAGCAGTTGGAGATGCAGTTGGAGCAGGAGTACGAGGAGAAGCAGATGGTGATTCATGAGAAGCACGACTTGGAAGGACTCATAGCAACTCTGTGTGACCAGGTACACACACACACATACACACACACACACACACACACACACACACACACACACACTTGCAGGCTCTGAATGAATGCGCATCACCAGCTCTCTCACGTCGTAGATCATTATTAAAGAATCCATATCAGGTTAAGTGAACCTATATAATGTAAATATAGAATATTTTCATATCTTTACCTCCCTGATGGGGAACTGAAGCTGTTATCTCTGTTTGCTTTAAAAACACCACACTCCATTCTCATGAAGCATAGACTTCTATACGACCAGAGGAGTCGCCCCCTGGTGGTCAGGAGAGAGAATGCAGCTTTAACACATGAAGCATAGACTTCTATACAACCAGAGGAGTCGCCCCCCTGGTGGTCAGGAGAGAGAATGCAGCTTTAACACATGAAGCATAGACTTCTATACAACCAGAGGAGTCGCCCCCTGGTGGTCAGTAGAGAGAATGCAGCTTTAACACATGAAGCATTGACTTCTATACAACCAGAGGAGTCGCCCCCTGGTGGTCAGGAGAGAGAATGCAGCTTTAACACATGAAGCATAGACTTCTATACAACCAGAGGAGTCGCCCCCTGGTGGTCAGGAGAGAGAATGCAGCTTTAACACATGAAGCATATACTTCTATACAACCAGAGGAGTCGCCCCCTGGTGGTCAGGAGAGAGAATGCAGCTTTAACACATGAAGCATAGACTTCTATACAACCAGAGGAGTCGCCCCCTGGTGGTCAGGAGAGAGAATGCAGCTTTAACACATGAAGCATAGACTTCTATACAACCAGAGGAGTCGCCCCCTGGTGGTCAGGAGAGAGAATGCAGCTTTAACACATGAAGCATAGACTTCTATACAACCAGAGGAGTCGCCCCCTGGTGGTCAGGAGAGAGAATGCAGCTTGAAGACACTTCAGAGAACGCAGATAACAGCTTCAGTTATATGACATGAAGACAAAGAAGTGAACATATTCAAAACATAGAGAACACTATTATTATTTTGGGAGTCTAAAACACGATCTGGTTCCGGGTCCAACGCGAGGCGTCTCCGTCCTGCAGGTCGGCCACAGAGACTTCGACGTGGAGAAGAAGCTGAAGAGAGACCTGAAGAGGACTCACGCCCTGCTGGCCGACGCCCAGCTGCTCCTCTCCACCGTGGACAGCCCGGGGCAGCACCTCCCCACCGGCAGCAGGGAGCAGATCGAGCGCCTGCACTGCCAGGTACTCGCTCACCTGTCCGGAGCAGCGGTCACTCCCCTCTCGGTCTGAGATGCCTTCATGCAACTCTTCTCTTCTCTTCTATTCTATTCCCTCCCTCCCTCTCTCTCTCTCTCTCTCTCTCTCTCTCTCTCTCTCTCTCTCTCTCTCTCTCTCAGCTGGAGGAGGGCGACGCCAGGCGGCTGGAGGTGGAGAGCCTTCTGGATACTCTCTCTCAGGAGCTGGAGAACTCTCAGATTGAGCTGGAAGACATCTGCAAGCTGAAGAGTGTGGTGAGTGTAGAGGAGTGACCTCCACCAGGGACTGTGACCTCCACCAGGGACTGTGACCTCCACCAGGGACTATGACCTCCACCAGGGACTATGACCTCCACAGGGACTGTGACCTCCACAGGGACTGTGACCTCCAACAGGGACTGTGACCTCCACCAGGGACTGTGACCTCCACAGGGACTGTGACCTCCACAGGGACTGTGACCTCCACCAGGGACTGTGACCTCCACAGGGACTGTGACCTCCACCAGGACTGTGACCTCCACAAGGGACTATGACCTCCACAGGGACTGTGACCTCCACCAGGGACTGTGACCTCCACCAGGGACCTCCACCAGGGACTGTGACCTCCACCAGGGACTGTGACCTCCACCAGGGACTGTGACCTCCAACAGGACTGTGACCTCCACAGGGACTGATCCGCTACACCTCTAATATATTCATACGTGACCTCTGTGACCTCTGTGACCTCGCTGCTGCAGGTGGACGAGCAGCTGGCCCTGCTGCAGCGGGAGAAGGTGGACCTGCTGAAGAGGCTGGAGGAGGACCAGGAGGACCTCAACGAGCTCATGAAGAAGCACAAGGCGCTCATCGCTCAGGTGCCGCCTCCTCTTTCTGACGCTGTGTTCTAAGGTTGTTTTTATTTGATCATCCTAAGCGACGCTCTCTTCCTCCCGTTCAGTCGTCCAGCGACATCTCTCAGATCAGAGAGCTGCAGGCGGAGCTGGAGGAGGTCAAGAAGCAGAGGCAGTCTCTGCAGGAGGAGGTGAGCTTCACGGGAGATCTCTGGATCCCTGATTTCACATTCACTGGTGCATTAGTGAGGCTCTCTAAATGTCCCCTCCCCACCCGCCACGCAGCTCCAGCAGAGCGTGTCGAGGGTGCAGTTCCTGGAGGCGTCCACCGTGGGGCGCAGCATTGTCAGCAAACAGGAGGCCCGCGTGTGCGACCTGGAAAACAAGCTGGAGTTTCAGAGGGGGCAAGTCAAGAGGTTTGAGGTGAGGCCGCGAGATCTCCGTCCCCCATGATGCAACGCTTCTTTTTATTTAAAGGGAACACAAAAGCCCTTTCAGACCTACGGATGTGTGTATTTGGGCTGTTGAAGTGTATTCAGGTCCTAATCTGGACATTTCAATGCAAAGTATTTTAACTCTACACATTTTGTTTTAGTTGTTAGTACTTGATGTAAGTCTAATTAGTTTATACGGCAGTTGGCAAAGGTACATGTGCTCTGACCACCCAGCTACTTGGATTTGAATGGGAAGGCCAGAAGCTGTCAAAACCATCAATATCCCCAGATTATCATCTTTCCTACGGTCCTTGAACACATCCTGTGCGACTAACGCGGCCAAAACGAAGCAAATAACGGGGACATTTTCTTGTGATGTGCAGGTGCTGGTGTTGCGTTTGAGGGACAGCGTGGTTCGCCTGGGGGAGGAGCTTGAGCAGAGCGCCCAGGCCGAGGCCCGGGAGAAGGAGAACGCCCGCTACTACCTGCAGCGTCTGCAGGACATGAGGCTGGAGATGGAGGATCTGGTCCAGAGGGAGCAGGACAGCAGCCGCAGGCGCATGGAACTGGTAACGACTGGTTTCATACGGAACCACTGAGACCAGCAAGCTGCTGGTGTCTGTGGCTGATTTCTACCTAGCAACAAAAATCCTCCATTCAATGTTGCCAGTGTTCGCCTGTATTATCCCAAACATCAGAAGTCTATGCTTCATGTCTTAATACTTGCATTCTCTCTCCTGACCACCAGGGGCCGACTCCTCTGGTTGTATAGAAGTCTATGCTTCATGTGTTAAAGCTGCATTCTCTCTCCTGACCACCAGGGGGCGACTCCTCTGGTTGTATAGAAGTCTATGCTTCATGTGTTAAAGCTACATTCTCTCTCCTGACCACCAGGGAGCGACTCCTCTGGTTGTATAGAAGTCTATGCTTCATGTGTTAAAGCTGCATTCTCTCTCCTGACCACCAGGGGGCGACTCCTCTGGTTGTATAGAAGTCTATGCTTCATGTGTTAAAGCTGCATTCTCTCTACTGACCACCAGGGGGCGACTCCTCTGGTTGTATAGAAGTCTATGCTTCATGTGTTAAAGCTGCATTCTCTCTCCTGACCACCAGGGGGCGACTCCTCTGGTTGTATAGAAGTCTATGCTTCATGTGTTAAAGCTGCATTCTCTGTCCTGACCACCAGGGGGCGACTCCTCTGGTTGTATAGAAGTCTATGCTTCATGTATTGCCCAGAAAAGGAGATCATGGTCGAGGCGTTCCTGCAGGCTGCAGACCGATCACCAGCGCCGCTAAATATAAACACACATTACTAGATACTCTCATGCAACATTTTAAAAAAAAACAAAAAAAAGCCAGCCCAACACTTCCTCCAGGCGGCGAGTGAAGCTCCGCCTCCAACGCTTCTCAAAACAACAGCTGGTTGTTCTGTGGAACATTAGAACGCATCACTTTGGTTCCTGCAGGAGTTCGATCATCGGCAGCTGGCCGGAGGCGTCCCGATCCAAAAAAACACCGGCACGTGTTTTTCAGACGTTATTTTTATTAGTATTATTTTTGTGGAAAATAGGATGTGGTGACAAAATAGAGCCTCAAGAACCGCACTGACCTGAATTACTTTATCATAACTTTCCTATAATTAATCTGGTGGGATTTTACATAAATATGATAAGATTGCATTTGAAATAATATTTATATACTGTATACAAATATACATTTATATACATTTTCATATATATAAATATATATATAAATATATATATTAATAACTACATATTAACATCTAATAATATATATATTAACATATAATAATATATATATGAATATATTTTAATATGTTAATATATATAAATATATGTTAATATATATTATTATGTTAATATATATTTGTTTTTTATATGTGTATATATATATATATATATATATATACAGATAGATAGATAGATAGATAGATAGATAGATAGATCGATAGCTAGATAGATAGATATACAAATAATATATCAGTACATTCATTGTATCATCTGAGCATCATATTCCTGATATGTAAAATAATATTTAAGGACAACTTGATACTTGTTTTTCTATTTTTGAGCTCCATTTCTTTCGTTAATAATAATATTGTAGTGATATAATCAATAGCTGAGATCTGGGAACAACGACAAGCTCAGACTCGAGGGATTAATATCGTCTCTTAAATTATTTCTGAATATCCACTTTTACATGCATGTAAATGTATATTTGTCTATATTCAGTATATGTATATCAAACAAGAAATATAACAAGAAATCTTCCTGTAACACATCAACAAACAGGAAAAAACATCCGATAGTTTCCACATTGATATTATAAAATAAAATATCCGGCATTCATATATAAAACCTTTGATAATACTTTTATCTTTACCTGAGAAAAGAATCTGACTTCTTTGTATAAATAACTTTAATCGTAAATGTAAGACAAACGGAGTAGCTGCTTTGTGTGTATTTATATTCACTTTGTGTGTCTTTGTAGCAGTTTTGCATCTCACTGTAGTTGTAGCTTGGTGTGTCTTTGAAGCTGTTTTGGTCCCTTTGTTGTCGTTTTGTTGTCTCTTTGTAGTTATTTTGTTGCCTCTTTGAAGCTGTTTTGGTCTCTTTGTTGTCTCTTTGTAGTCGTGTTGTTGTCTCTTTGTAGTCGTGTTGTTGCCTCTTTGAAGCTGTTTTGTTGTCTCTTTGAAGCTGTTTTGGTCTCTTTGTAGTCGTTTTGTTGCCTCTTTGAAGCTGTTTTGGTCTCTTTGTAGTCATTTTAATGTCTCTTTGTAGTCGTGTTGTTGCCTCTTTGCAGTCGTTGTGTTGCCTCTTTGAAGCTGTTTTGTTGTCTCTTTGAAGCTGTTTCGGTCTCTTTGTAGTCGTTTTGTTGCCTCTTTGAAGCTGTTTTGGTCTCTTTGTAGTCATTTTAATGTCTCTTTGTAGTCGTGTTGTTGCCTCTTTGCAGTCGTTGTGTTGCCTCTTTGAAGCTGTTTTGTTGTCTCTTTGAAGCTGTTTTGGTCTCTTTGTAGTCGTGTTGTTGCCTCTTTGAAGCTGTTTTGGTCTCTTTGTAGTCATTTTGTTGTCTCTTTGTAGTCGTGTTGTTGCCTCTTTGCAGTCGTTGTGTTGCCTCTTTGAAGCTGTTTTGTTGTCTCTTTGAAGCTGGTTTGGTCTCTTTGTAGTCGTTTTGTTGCCTCTTTGAAGCTGTTTTGGTCTCTTTGTAGTCGTTTTGTTGCCTCTTTGAAGTTGTTTTGTTCTCTTTGTAGTTGTTTGGAGTCCCTTTGCAGGTATTTTGTGTCGCTTTGTGGTCATTATGTGTTTCTTTGTAGTTGTGTGGTCCCTATACAGTAGTTATGGTCTCTTTGTGGTCAGTTTCAGTCTCATCCTGGTCGGTGCGTGTCTCTTTAAGTGACAGTTTCAGGTGAGTGCCACGAGGCCCCTGATACTGTGGACCTCTGGTCTGTTGCCTGTTCATCTTCCTGGATCTTAACACTATACTTTCTAATCCATTTAAAGCAAATAAATACAGAGTGAATATATTATTTTATAGCTAAATACATCAAACATATGATCCCATTAAAACTCAGTTTCTCCGTTGTGTTCACGGCAGATTTCAATGTGACCTGAGCAACGAGAAGGAGCTTCGATAATTATTCAGTTATTAGCACAAAGCAAGCAACAGACGCGCACACGGATGCCCTTTAACAACCTACCACACACACACACACACACACACACACACACACAGCCTGTGTGAATAGACATATTCATACACACACATGCTCACACACTCTCCTCCTCCTCCTTCACCACCGTTCTTAATGTCATCTCTCCCTCCATCCTGCTTTCTCTCTCTGACTGTGATTAATCCCCATTGTCTCTTCAAGGTTATGGGCACACACACACACACACACACATTCATACATGGTTATGTATCTCTATGACAACCCCTGCACCAACACCCGTCTCCTCAAAGCCAAAAAAGCCAATAACTTTGAAAGCCTAGAAATGTGTGTGTGTGTGTGTGTGTTTGTGACAGAATGCTAAAGAGACAGAACAACCACAAATAACAACAACAAAACAGACGCAATGAATCAATAAATCACTCTATTCTCTCGATGTCAGTGTGCGTATGTAACGTGTTGAGGTCGTAGGACTGAATGTGAAAGACACGTTTGACTGATGACGTAATATTGGGAAGAATGAAGATAACAGCTGATTGGATCTCTGGGTCTTTACAGGTTGTCGGGTAGAAGACGGCTCGTTGAAGGTGAAAAATGTGTTAAAGCTGCATTCTCTCTACTGACCACCAGGGGGCGACTCCTCTGGTTGTATAGAAGTCTATTTCATGTGTTAAAGCTGCATTATCTCTCCTGACCACCAGGGGGTGACTCCTCTGGTTGTATAGAAGTCTATGCTTCATGTGTTAAAGCTGCATTATCTCTCCTGACCACCAGGGGGCGATTCCTCTGGTTGTATAGAAGTCTATGCTTCATGTGTTAAAGCTGCATTCTCTCTCCTGACCACCAGGGGGCAACTCCTCTGGTTGTATAGAAGTCTATGCTTCATGTGTTAAAGCTGCATTCTCTCTACTGACCACCAGGGGGCGACTCCTCTGGTTGTATAGAAGTCTATCCTTCATGTCTTAAAGCTGCATTCTCTCTCCTGACCACCAGAGGGCGACTCCTCTGGTTGTATAGAAGTCTATGCCGTCCACTTCTTTTTGACAGCCTGTGGTTGAAGGTGAGCGCCGTCACCAAACATCCTTTTTGCCCTCGCGCTTGTCTTGCAGGACATGCAGGTGGAGGAGCTCAACGCCGTCAGACAGGCGTTGCAGGCCGACCTGGAGACGTCCATCCGCCGCATCGTGGACCTGCAGGCCGCCCTGGAGGAGGTGGAGTCCAGCGACGAGAGCGACTCTGAAAGGTAGGCGGCTTCACCGAGGGGGGTCTTCTCTTAAACCATCACGTCCGTATGTGTGAACTCAACCTCGCTCCACTTTGCCCTTCACTCCAGCGCTCAAACTGCTGCGGAGTCCTTGACTCGAAAGAAAGAGCTGTAAGAACCCCACGAATGTGTGTGTGTGTGTGTGCGAGCTGGTTTTTAAGCTGTTAAAATGTTGCAAAGATCAATTTAATTGTAGGTGATTGGAACATCTGAAATAAGAGGCGGAGCCTAATCTGTAATGCTCCCGTGCATTCATCAGCTGTGTGTTGCGCTGCTGCCTGTGTTGTGCTTGCATGCTCATGATGCAGCTATCGGTGGATATTACCTAAAGAATGTGTGTGTGTGTGTGTGTGGGGGGGGGGGCATGGTGGGGGTCTCCATTGTGGCTGTGATGAACTGAGGTCTTGCTCGGCAGTGACTCGGTGTCCAGCGTTGGCTCCATCGGGACGGAGGATGTAGGAGAGGGGATCCGTCATTGGCTGGGAGTGCCCAGAGGAGGGTCCCGCGGTGGGGGCTCCTCGTATGGCAGCAGTACCATCAGCAGCCAAGGGGGGCGCCAGTCTGCCGCTGACACCACGAGCACCTACAGCTTCCGGTAAGCCCTAAAAAAAACAACTGATTTCCTGCGTTTGTTTCAGTAATTTTTTAAGCAAACAATGACAAAGCGTCTGATTTGCTGTTTTTCTTTTGACATCTATGACATTAAACTGAGTTTATTAATGTTTAGGACTGTTGGTCCAAAAGAGAAAGCAAATGTAATCCTGCAAATGAGCAATGGCACATTTCATCCTCTTCATTTTTAACACTTGTATCTTATAATTGGAAAACTGATATATTTTATTAATTTATTGGAACATTTTTATCATTTATGATTCTCTACTTTTGCAATACTTTTTATACTTTACTTTTTTATGTTTATTGTGGGTCAATATTTTTTACACTATACATATTTTCATTAAAACAAGAATTTGAATTGTAAATTTCTATTTAGGATTCTTTACGATGAAAAATAATCACCCGTCGACTTTTCTTCTCCTGCAGCTCTTGCGTGGACCCCGATGGCGAGGGCTCTGAGACCGGCGGGCCGAGTCCCAGAGGTCTCAGTCGAGCCCCGTCCTCCTCCGCTCTGTCCGAGCTGCTGGACGGACTCCGTAAACGGCGAGCTGGCGGCGACGCGGGCGAAGGCGGCGCCGTCTCCCTGCCGGTTTACCAAACGACCGCGGCCTCGACCCTCAGACGGAGAGCCTCGGCCCTCGGGCCCGGCGACCTCCGGGAGCCCCGGCCCGCCCAGGGCATCCTCAAACCGCCGTCCCCGCTCTTGGCTCGCGCCGCCAGCGCCCGCTCCGTCGGAGACGCTCAGACGGCCGCCGCCAAACTCTCTCGCTTCAACTCGAGCGACTCCCTCTCCTCGGTTCCCTCGCTGCCTCGCCTCTCCTCCTTGACGTCGCCCCCCACCGCTCGCCACCGGCCTCCCTCCCTGTGCATCCCGGAAGAGGACCCGGACGAACGCCTGCTCTCCCGGACGACCCTCGTGCAGCGCTCCCCGCAGGCACTGAGGCGGTGCATGCTGGGTAGCCTCGCTGCAGAGGACGGAGGCGAAGGCTCTCTGGGTTCAGAACCCATGGTCTTCCAAAACCGCCGCCTGATTGAGGACCGGGACGACGCGGCCTCCGACATCCTGCCCGCCATCCGCAGAGCTCAGTCCACCAGCAGCCTGGCCGGCTCCGTGAGAGGCGGCCGGAGGGCGCTGAGCGTCCACTTTGGGGAGCTGCCTCCGAGCCGCGGCGGCAGGAAGAGCTCCGAGACCGAGTCCTCCAGCTCCGGTGGTTCTGGGGGGAGTTCCCAGGGAGGCGGGTCCAGACGCAGGTTGGAGAGGCCGCGGGGAGAAAGACTGGAGGCCGAGGGCAGCGAGGCGGATGACGTGGCTTCAGTCATGAAGAGATACCTGAAGAAGGAGACCGACTGAGAACGGATGAGGTGAGTACCCTCTGGGAAATAAAGGTGCTAACTAGAACATCTGGGGTTCTTCTGCTTGTCCCCCTTAGAGAATCCCCATTATGATTACTGGTAACACGTTTTTTATAAGGTTACACCTGGAACCCTTTCAGATAGATTTAACTAAAACTCTACATAGAACATAAAGTGTTACACATAGAACCATTTGTGTAAGGTTCCACTCAAACCCTCCCATTTAGAGTGTCTACAGAGAACCCTTCTATGGTTTAATGGCTCCCTTCCTAGGATGTCCTGTCCAGAACATTAACACCTTCTAGGGGTGCTAACAAGAACCTACCCAGCGTGTTCTACCAAGAACCCTTCATGTATTCCAAGGGTTTCATCTAGAACCCACCAAGGGTTCCTCAATCAATTTTTAGGGACGGTGGTCTGGGAGGATCTTTTAACACGCACGCTTTCAACAATCCTCGAAGAACTCTTTCTTTAAAAAAAGGATTCCTATTGGAACCCTAAGTCTTACAAAGAACCTTTGAAACCCTTGAACCAGCCTTTCTTCAAGGGTTCTTTAGAAGCGAATGGTTCTTGGTAGAACCTCTACATTCTACAAATATTATTATAAATTCACCACATACTGGCTTTAGTTTAGTTTTAGATTTTTTTTTTAACCATCAAAACACAAGTTGCAATAATTCGCACCACGACGTTGACACATTTAGTATTTTAACTATTGGATGGATCGTTCAGGGTAATTTGTACAGAGGTTCGTGTTCCTCACAGGATGGTTTTCCACTACTGGTTTTCCCAGCAGCCTCTGCTGTGTTTTTGTGTGTGTTTAGTGCCCATTAGCAGATGTTGAATGTGATTGCAACAACTGGAGCTACAAGAAGCCGTCATTAATTATATTTTATGGTTCTGAAGGTTGTAGAACATCCGATTCTCTCAAAATGAGAAGTCGTATCCTCTGCTGAGAGACGTCTGGGTTGTTGGTGTTCTTAGTCCCGGTTCGCCTCAGTAGTGGTCCTGAGGTGTTTGATGGGGACAGGCCCAGACCTGAACAGGATGTCTGCAGCCCGTCGTCGCCCTCTCTCTGTTTTATTTCCCAGCATCCTCTCTGTTCTGACCCTCTTGTCTTTGCTCCCCCGTCAGCATCGCTGTGTCCTGCTGCGAGCTTCAGACTGAAGGAGCTGCAAAGAAAACACTTCTCAAAAAGGAACTTTTTATTTTGACTATTAAAGCCTGAAAATACAGTTGTACAACTGTATTTTCACATGTTTGTATATGAATAAAATAACTCGATTCACTTTGTTGCTTTGTGATAATTTACAAAAAGTTACTCCTCAATCTTCGTGGTTTTTTCTACAAAGGTCCAGCAAAACATGCCAATTTTTGCACGTTACAGGAATACCGTTTTTTTTTTTTACAGAAAACAACTCAGTTAGGTTTCATAAAAGATTGTGAAATAGTTCGTTATTTTTAGGGAAATAACGTGAAATAGTTATTTAGGTTTAGGAAAAGATCGTGAAATAGTTACTTAGGTTTCTGAAAAGATCGTGAAATAGTTACGTTGAGGAAAAGATCGTGAAATATTTAGTTAGGTTTCTGAAAAGATCGTGAAATAGTTACGTTAATGAAAAAATTGTGAAATATTTTGTTAGGTTTCTGAAAAGATCGTGAAATACTTTCTTAGGTTTAGGAAACGATCGTGAAATAATTATTTAGGTTTAGGAAAAGATCGTGACATAATTATTTAGGTTTAGGAAAAGATCGTGAAATAATTATTTAGGTTTAGGAAAAGATCGTAACATAATTATTTAGGTTTAGGAAAAGATCGTGACATAATTATTTAGGTTTAGGAAAAGATCGTGAAATATTTATCTAGGTTAAGGAAAAAAAACTTGAAATATTTAGTTAGGTTTCTCAAAAGATCGGGAAATAGTTACGTTTAGGAAAAGATCGGGAAATATTCAGATCGTAATATATATATATATATATATATATATATTTTTTTTTTTCATATATAACTTTTATTTAACTTTTAATCATCAGAAATCAGATTTTCCAACTATGAAAATAACTTTATTTTCTCGTATGCAACTTTTAGGTTTTTTGTTCCCCGGATTGAGTTTTTTCTCATTTATCTTCTGGCTTATTGCTCCACAGCAGAAATCCTTTAAACTTCCAGTAAGTATTCAGTACGTCATTGATCGATTGGATAATTAGTATATGTTGCTATTAATACTTCTGTACTTTTGAATGCAGGATTTTAGTATATAATAGAGTATTTCTACATGGTACATTAGTACTTTACTTCAGTAAAAGGTATATTAAAGTATTTGATTTACTCCATTTCAGTCCAACTTTGAGGTACTTGTACTTTACTGAGGTATTTCTACTCACGCTACTTTATACTTCATATAAAACACTACATTTCTTTTGACAGCTGTTATTAATCTTTCTAGATTAATATTTAAAATACAGAACATTTAATGGTTGTTTTATAAAATATCTGCTTCGTTGAGTGAGTACTTTATTTTTCTGAGTACTTTTACGAGAACCTTTTGCTGTACTTCTACCTCAGTAGAATGAAAATGAACTTCCTGCAATAGAGTGTTCTTTTATGTTATTGCTACTTTTCCTGAAATGATACGTCTCCTGTTGGTAATTTAGGATTTCATGTATATATCTGTATATATCTTACCCCTTTTTATCCAGAGACAGAAACAACGTTGTTTCCCAGCAACGCTGTGATTGACAGGACGTTCACACCTGTGAGCGGAGACAGACAGCAGCTGAGGAGTGAGGTCCAGTAGTAGGAACCAGTCTGCTGCAGCAGAACCAGTAGGAGGAACCAGTCTGCTGCAGCAGAACCAGTAGGAGGAACCAGTCTGCAGCCGCAGAACCAGTAGTATGAACCAGTCTGCAGCCGCAGAACCAGTAGTATGAACCAGTCTGTAGCGGCAGAACCAGTAGGAGGAATCAGTCTGCTGCAGCAGAACCAGTAGGAGGAACCAGTCTGCAGCAGCAGATCCAGTAGTAGGAACCAGTCTGCAGGGGCAGAACCAGTAGTAGGAACCAGTATGCAGGGGCAGATCCAGTAGTAGGAACAGTCTGCAGGGGCAGAACCAGTAGTAGGAACCAGTCTTCACTGCAGAACCAGTAGTAGGAACCAGTCTGCAGGGGCAGATCCAGTAGTAGGAACAGTCTGCAGCAGCAGAACCAGTAGTAGGAACCAGTCTTCACTGCAGAACCAGTAGTAGGAACCAGTCTGCAGCAGCAGAACCAGTAGTAGGAAAGAGTCTGCAGGGGCAGGTCCAGTAGTAGGAACCAGTCTGCAGCAGCAGAACCAGTAGTAGGAATCAGTCTGCAGCAGCAGAACCAGTAGTAGGAACCAGTCTGCAGCCGCAGATCCAGTAGTAGGAACCAGTCTGCAGCAGCAGAACCAGTAGTAGGAACCAGTCTGCAGCCGCAGATCCAGTAGGAGGAACCAGTCTGCAGCCGCAGAACCAGTAGTATGAACCAGTCTGCAGCAGCAGAACCAGTAGGAGGAACCAGTCTGCAGCAGCAGAACCAGTAGTATGAACCAGTCTGCAGCAGCAGAACCAGTAGTAGGAACCAGTCTGCAGGGGCAGAACCAGTAGTAGGAACCAGTCTTCACTGCAGAACCAGTAGTAGGAACAGTCTGCAGGGGCAGATCCAGTAGTAGGAACCAGTCTGCTGCAGCAGAACCAGTAGTAGGAAAGAGTCTGCAGGGGCAGGTCCAGTAGTAGGAACCAGTCTGCAGCAGCAGAACCAGTAGTAGGAACAGTCTGCAGCAGCAGAACCAGTAGTAGGAAAGAGTCTGCAGGGGCAGGTCCAGTAGTAGGAACCAGTCTGCAGCAGCAGAACCAGTAGTAGAAATCAGTCTGCAGCAGCAGAACCAGTAGTAGGAACCAGTCTGCTGCAGCAGAACCAGTATTAGGAACCAGTCTGCAGCGGCAGAACCAGTAGTAGGAACCAGTCTGCTGCAGCAGAACCAGTAGTAGGAAAGAGTCTGCAGCAGCAGAACCAGTAGTAGGAACCAGTCTGCTGCAGCAGAACCAGTAGTAGGAAAGAGTCTGCAGGGGCAGATCCAGTAGTAGGAACCAGTCTGCAGCGGCAGAACCAGTAGTAGTAACAGTCTGCAGCAGCAGAACCAGTAGGAGGAACCAGTCTGCAGCTGTGATTGACAGGTGGACATCAGAAACGTGTCTTCGTCCCTCCCCCTCAGTCACTTCCTGTTCACTGGTTCTGATAAACCGATTTTGTGAATTAATGATCCGTCTCTTGTCACAATAAATATAAATGTAGCTTCTGCAGGATGTGAAATAAAAACTCTAATGAATTCCCTTCAATCTGAAGGTCACACGGCTCTTAGTTGAAGGTCAAAAGACGGCATTAAAGTCACACATTTATTCTTTTAAAGTTCCCATCAGAACGTTATGTGTGTGTGTGTGTGTGTGTGTGTGTGTGTGTGTGTGTGTGTGTGTGTGTGTGTGTGCGCGCGCGTGTGTGCGTGTGTGCGTGTGTGTGTGTGTGTGTACAAGGTTTTCTGCCTCTTCTCTGGAACCAGAACCATCAGGACTGCAAGTGGAGAGAGACATTTATTTAGTGCAGAATAACACATTTCATTTCTTTGATATTTTATTTCAACAGAATGTCTAAATATAAAATACATATATATATATATATATATATATATATATATATATATATATATAAATATTTCTAAATGTAAATCTAAATATACAACATGTTTCCAAATGTCTAAAAAGTGTTACCAATGCTGGAAAAACACTTTTGATAATAATAATAAATAATAAAGAACTATTCTGTGACATATTTGTACTCACATTTCTCCGACTGTCACTTTAAAAAGATGCAGCGCACAAACATCACATCATTTCTACAGTGTGGTACGAGTACTTTAACTGTAACAGAGTATTTCTATGGTGTGGTATGAGTACTTTAACTGTAACAGAGTATTTATATGGTGTGGTACGAGTACTTTAACTGTAACAGAGTATTTCTATGGTGTGGTATGAGTACTTTAACTGTAACAGAGTATTTCTACGGTGTGGTATGAGTACTTTAACTGTAACAGAGTATTTATATGGTGTGGTATGAGTACTTTAACTGTAACAGAGTATTTATATGGTGTGGTATGAGTACTTTAACTGTTACAGAGTATTTCTACGGTGTGGTATGAGTACTTTAACTGTAACAGAGTATTTATATGGTGTGGTATGAGTACTT
>NC_046977.1:3067878-3097878 GCF_009769545.1 Cyclopterus lumpus | reverse complement strand
AAACGCACCTTTACCTTTTGAGGACTCTACACGGTGTACGGTTACGTCATTAAACCCTTTAAGTACCGCGTGGAGCGCGTCAGAGGAGACGAGGGAGCGAGGAGACGAGGGAGCGAGGAGACAAGGGAGCGAGGAGGAGACGAGGGAGCGAGGAGGTGCAGAGGAGGCGACAGCAGGCGGCGAATCAGCGCAGGAAGTTGGAGGTGACCTTGTTTCAATCAGCGGCGCCGTGGGCACAGGTGGGCTTGGAGGGGTTTGACCTTTCCTTCCAGGGAGCGCTCCCCAGCAGGCGACGCCCTCCTGATCACCATGACGACGCTCGTTCCAGCTTATTAATAACTACACGTCGTCTTTACTGGAGAATATTGGAAGGTTTTAATCAGGCCTCAAGAGACCATGTTCTCCTCCTCGAACAGGTTCTCCTCCTCCTTGAACAGGTTCTCCTCCTCATCGAACATGTTCTCCTCCTCAAACAGGTTCTCCTCCTCATCGAACATGTTCTCCTCCTAGAACTCCTCCTTGAACATGTCCTCCTCATCAATTATGTTCTCCTCATCATCGAACATGTTCTCCTCCTTGAACAGGTTCTCCTCCTCATCGAACACGTTCTCCTCCTCCTTGAACATGTTCTCCTCCTCAAACAGGTTCTCCTCCTCATCGAACACGTTCTCCTCCTCCTTGAACATGTTCTCCTCCTCATCGAACATGTTCTCCTCCTCAAACAGGTTCTCCTCCTTGAACATGTCCTCCTCGATCATTATGTTCTCCTCCTCATCGAACATGTTCTCCTCCTCATCGAACATGTTCTCCTCCTCAAACAGGTTCTCCTCCTTGAACATGTCCTCCTCATCAATTATGTTCTCCTCCTCATCGAACACGTTCTCCTCCTCATTGAACATGTTCTTCTCCTTAAACAACAAGATTAATTAATAATACAAACAAAAGCACCATTTCCTCTAGTTTGCTTGATTAAAAAGCGATCAGCTGTTTCAGGAGATTACTGAAACATTTGATATATTTGTGTGTTTCGACATCTTCAGTGGGAACCAATGGGCTCGGAGCTGAAGGAGACAGACAGGAAGTGAGGCAGCATTAGGAGACGGACCAACACGTTGTTGTTTTATTGGATTTATTGACGATAACAATGAACAAACGTTGAAGGTGAATGTTTCAGCGTTTTGAGACGGCAGAGAACAGTTTGTCCATAAATCCATAAATCCATAAATCCATAAATCTATAAATCATGTCGTCCACATCGGAGCAAAGTGCATGTTTATTATAATTGGGGTATTTATAAAATAGAAACACTTGCTGTTTGATAGAAAATCACTGCAAGTGTATATTGTAAATATAAATAAACATGAATGTAAATCAATGAAAATACGTTGTGTGTGTGCTTTTTAAAAAATGGCAGTTTTATTATAAATCATGCACAAGTTGGAGCTGGCCTCATTTCGATGCTGCTGCAGTCTTTTCCGTTAATTTGTGGGGGTCTTTGTCCTGATTCATCTTTGTATTTGGGAGTGTGTGTGCGTGCGTGTGTGTGCGTGCGTGTGTGTGCGTGCGTGTGCGTGTGTGTGTGTGTGTGTGTGTGTGTGTGTGTGTGTTTATCCCTGTCCGTGTTGCGCTGCAGCTGGAGGAGTGTAGACGATGCACAAGCTGCCATCTCAATTAGTCCCGGCTCTCATTAGGACCAGAAGCGAGAGCTCTCTGACATCTGGTGGTCCGGGCTCCTGCAACCAACTTACCCCCCATGTGTGTGTGTGTGGGGGGAGGGGGAGGGGGGGGCACCAGGAGCCCCCTGGTGCTAACCTTCCTCTGTTGACATCAAAGGAGGAAGCAGCTTCAGGTCGAACCGCCAGCGATGTCTTCACCTCAGCAGGTCTGCTGGACCTTTGTGACTGTGTGTGTGTGTGTGTGTGTGTGTGTGTGTCTTGATTTATTCCCTCAGTAAACTTTGTAAACATGAGTTTATGGTCTCAATCTCGGTGATTGACAGGTCTCTACCAGATACGGCGTCTCTACGTCACTCCTCTTCAGTCCACATATGGTCACTTCCTGTTCACTGGTTGCAAAAGCCCAAATGGCTTGAATGCTGAATTGATGGAAACACGACTGTGTGTGTGTGTGTGTGTGTGTGTAATACTTACCTTGTGGGGACTCACTTTCCTTATGGGGACAGAATGCGGGTCCCCACAGCGTACATCAAAACGTATCAGGGTGAAAACTTGGTTTAAGGTCCGGGTAAGTCTTCTGGAAATGAATGTAAGTCAATGTGATGACCTCTAAAGTGATAGAAACGTGTGTGTGTGTGTGTGTGTGTCTGTGTCTGTGTGTGTGTATGTGTGTGTCGGCGTGTATTACTTACATTGTGGCGACTTTTGGGGACAAAATTCAGGTCCCCGTAACTTCAATCACTACATTTTCGTATGAATACTTAGTTTAAATTGAGGTTAGGGTTACGTAACGTCCTCTGAACAACTCTGTGTGTGTGTGTGTGTGTGTGTGTTTGTGTGTGTATGTGTGTGTGTGTGTCCAGGATTATCCTCTCCAGGATGGCTGCAGGATTGCACGGATGCTGCTGACACTTCTCTACAATAGAAGCAATTAACTGAAGCTTAACTTTGCGTATGTCTGTTTTAAGCCTTGTGTGTGTGTGTGTGTGTGTGTGTGTGTGTGTGTGTGTGTGTGTGTCTACAGTCCTTTCCTGGGACTTCATTTTCAAAGCACACTACAACAAGTTCTGAAGTGCGAGAACTCAAACAAATAATCTGAATAGGATTCATCTTAAGACTGATATTGATGTTTGAGAGTAAAAATATAACTATATTTAACCTGATAGTATTTATGTTATAACATAACATAAGTAATTTCCCCCTTGGGGTGAATAAAGTAAAATCTAATCTAATCATCTAAACAAATAAAATATACAAATATTTAATAAAAGTACCATAGTTTATTTAATTTTTTTTATTATGGCCAAGATACTAAAAAGGACCTTTTACAGTGTGGAAATAAACCTTTGACGCTGTAAATTACCTTAAAACTTCAATAGTTTGGCATTTATCAATAGTATCCGTTGCTTCTTGTCAACATGTTAAATAATTTAAAATTCAGCTTTTCTCCTTTTCATTTTATTATTTTGTTAAATGTGGAGCTACAGCCTGTCAGGCCGAACCTGAAACATTATCATTTGTGCCGTGTGCCATCTTCATTTACTATTAACCAGTAACATAAAGACTATTGTTTACACAGATGATCAAAGTGTTGCTTTAATTATAACACCAACGTTATTTAAATAGCCCTTGTGGTTGCAGAGATGCACCCTTTTGAGTTTTGGGATGCAATTTTCGAGCGGAGGCCTAAAAAATATAATTTCATTTTTAAAAGGATCCAAAGTGAAAAAAAATTGAGGCTGAAGGTTGATAAAAACAGTTTCTTCCCGTCTGCAGTCGGGCTCAATTACACACATTTACACACATTTATACACATTTATACACATTTATACACATTCCTTCACAACTCTTCACATTAAATAGACACTCTAAATAGATATACTTTATGGCGATGAGGATACGTCTGCATCTCTTGTCTTTCTTGTACCTTTAGTGAGGGTGATGCTAAGCTAAGCTAAGCTATGCTAAACTAAGCATCTCCTGGCTGCTTCCCAGTGGTCTTCTCTGTGAGTGGATAAGCGAGGCGCACGGTTTGAAGTCTGTAAATACTTCAAACTCCTCCGATCGTCCACAACGACACGGATGAACAAGTCAAATGTCGTGCTCAAATTTCTTTTAAGGTGAATGCAAATATTTTTGCTCTCTTTTCACAAGGTCTTTATTTACCGGCTGCTGCCACAGCGGCTCGAAGGAAAAGAAGCAAACAAATGTTTTTTTTGCTCCCTTGCAAAGAATGAATTCATCCAGATCCAGAGAGGAGGTTTAATACGGTTGTTTAGAGTGACAATGTGGTGTCACACACACACACAAACACACACACTGACACGTTGCCGTTGTCAAGCTCACTCAAAGCAGATTGGCACATCAAGTAAAGTCTGCAGCCAAAAGCCTTTTTAAAAGGTTAATATTTCAGTTCCCATTTGCCTCAAAGCTCACGCTAAGCCGGTGCTCCGCCGCCTCGTCTATCTGCCTCTGATACGGGAATCCCACTCTGTCGACGCATCCGATAATCCACGCTTCCCGATAGCGCCGCCTGTCATGTCGAGTCGTTCTGTCGGTTTCCCCTCGGACTGTAACTCCAGCAGGTCTGAGGGGGCTGCAGAGCCGAGCATTGTGGGATGGGAAGGCTGTCTGGGTGTGATTGGCTCCGTGTCTGGGCCGTCGGGTTCAATGCATCGGCGCCGCTCCGCCGCCCCGGCCGGTCGGGTGAGGATTGATTGATTGATACCTGTCACGGGGGTTTCTCACACCGACCAAAGCATCTTTTGAAAAATTCATGGTCCAATAGTTTTGGAAGTGTGATGCTGGGTGAGTTTTCGAGGCAAAGCCGTCCTCTAGACGGCGGCTTCCTGGAGGATGATGGCTGCCAGTCGTGCTCTGGAGTGGAGGCCGCTTGTTTGTGTCAGACCGAGCCGCCGTTATTGATCCAAAGGCTTCTTTCTTCTTGTGTTTACCCGATAGTTTCCCAAGTTAGTTGCAGCGAGAGCTGCTGCTGTTGCTGCAGCTCTCGTTGCTATGAATTCATTGAGTCAGCCGTTGACAGAAAGGCTGAAGGAGTTTTAAACGACCTTCCTGTTTGTTTTTCTATGTTTTTAATTTGCTGCGTACTTCAGATTAATTTCCTGCCCTCCAGGCGATCACTGCTCTCTCCATGCGCAGCATAAAAATCCACTTGCAGAGAATTTAAATGTGCGTTTGGTACAGTTAACTTCTTGTTGCCATAGTCCTTTTTGTCAAAGTTATGTTGTAAGGACACCTGAAATCACCTATACATCCTTGTCTCCCTCGTCTTTACATCCTGTCTTCATCACCTATACATCCTGTCTTCATCACCTATACATCCTTGTCTTCCTCGTCTTTACATCCTGTCTTCATCACCTATACATCCTGTCTTCATCACCTATACATCCTGTCTTCATCACCTATACATCCTTGTCTTCCTCGTCTTTTCATCCTGTCTTCATCACCTATACATCCTTGTCTTCATCACCTATACATCCTGTCTTCATCACCTATACATCCTGTCTTCCTCGTCTTTACATCCTGTCTTCCTCGTCTTTACATCCTGTCTTCATCACCTATACATCCTTGTCTTCATCACCTATACATCCTGTCTTCATCACCTTTTCATCCTGTCTTCATCACCTATACATCCTGTCTTCATCACCTATACATCCTGTCTTCATCACCTATACATCCTGTCTTCATCACCTATACATCCTTGTCTTCCTCGTCTTTTCATCCTGTCTTCATCACCTATACATCCTGTCTTCATCACCTATACATCCTGTCTTCATCACCTATACATCCTTGTCTTCCTCGTCTTTACATCCTTGTCTTCATCACCTATACATCCTGTCTTCATCACCTATACATCCTGTCTTCATCACCTTTACATCCTGTCTTCATCACCTATACATCCTTGTCTTCATCACCTATACATCCTGTCTTCATCACCTTTTCATCCTTGTCTTCATCACCTATACATCCTGTCTTCATCACCTATACATCCTGTCTTCATCACCTATACATCCTGTCTTCATCACCTATACATCCTGTCTTCATCACCTATACATCCTGTCTTCATCACCTATACATCCTGTCTTCATCACCTATACATCCTGTCTTCATCACCTATACATCCTGTCTTCATCACCTTTTCATCCTGTCTTCATCACCTATACATCCTGTCTTCATCACCTATACATCCTGTCTTCATCACCTATACATCCTTGTCTTCCTCGTCTTTACATCCTGTCTTCATCACCTATACATCCTGTCTTCATCACCTATACATCCTTGTCTTCCTCGTCTTTACATCCTGTCTTCCTCGTCTTTACATCCTGTCTTCATCACCTATACATCCTTGTCTTCATCACCTATACATCCTGTCTTCATCACCTTTTCATCCTGTCTTCATCACCTATACATCCTGTCTTCATCACCTATTACATCCTTGTCTTCCTCGTCTTTTCATCCTGTCTTCATCACCTATACATCCTGTCTTCATCACCTATACATCCTTGTCTTCATCACCTATACATCCTGTCTTCATCACCTTTTCATCCTGTCTTCATCACCTATACATCCTGTCTTCATCACCTATACATCCTGTCTTCATCACCTATACATCCTTGTCTTCCTCGTCTTTACATCCTGTCTTCATCACCTATACATCCTGTCTTCATCACCTATACATCCTGTCTTCATCACCTATACATCCTGTCTTCATCACCTTTACATCCTGTCTTCATCACCTATACATCCTTGTCTTCATCACCTATACATCCTGTCTTCATCACCTTTACATCCTGTCTTCATCACCTATACATCCTTGTCTTCATCACCTTTTCATCCTGTCTTCCTCATCTATACATCGTTGTCTTCATCACCTATACATCCTTGTCTTCATCACCTTTTCATCCTGTCTTCATCACCTATACATCCTGTCTTCATCACCTTTTCATCCTGTCTTCATCACCTATACATCCTGTCTTCATCACCTATACATCCTGTCTTCATCACCTATACATCCTTGTCTTCCTCGTCTTTACATCCTGTCTTCATCACCTATACATCCTTGTCTTCCTCATCTTTACATCCTGTCTTCATCACCTATACATCCTGTCTTCATCACCTTTTCATCCTGTCTTCATCACCTATACATCCTTGTCTTCCTCGTCTTTACATCCTGTCTTCATCACCTATACATCCTGTCTTCATCACCTATACATCCTGTCTTCATCACCTTTTCATCCTGTCTTCCTCGTCTTTACATCCTGTCTTCCTCGTCTTTACATCCTGTCTTCATCACCTATACATCCTTGTCTTCCTCGTCTTTACATCCCGTCTTCCTCGTCTTTACATCCTGTCTTCATCACCTATACATCCTTGTCTTCCTCGTCTTTACATCCCGTCTTCCTCGTCTTTACATCCTGTCTTCCTCGTCTTTACATCCTGTCTTCATCACCTATACATCCTGTCTTCCTCGTCTTTACATCCTGTCTTCATCACCTATACATCCTGTCTTCATCACCTATACATCCTGTCTTCATCACCTATACATCCTGTCTTCCTCGTCTTTACATCCTGTCTTCATCACCTATACATCCTGTCTTCATCACCTATACATCCTGTCTTCCTCGTCTTTACATCCTGTCTTCATCACCTATACATCCTGTCTTCATCACCTATACATCCTTGTCTTCCTCGTCTTTACATCCTGTCTTCCTCATCTTTCATCCTGTCTTCCTCGTCTTTACATCTGTCTTCATCACCTTTCATCCTGGTCTTCCTCGTCTTTACATCCTGTCTTCATCACCTTTTCATCCTGTCTTCCTCGTCTTTACATCCTTGTCTTCATCACCTATACATCCTTGAGTCTGACATCACCACACCGATGCACACGTGGTTTATAGTGATATAAATATTCTTTGAAGAACATCTTTGTTCTGAGACTTGGCTGAGTGAGCGGTGGCAGTTATGGATCATGACATTGAAATATGTGCAATATGATAATATACTAATATAAATCCATACACGTTAGATGTGGCTCTCCTAAACTGTTTCAATCAATTCTCACTCAGCCGTTCAGTCTTTTGATCTTTTACTCATGAAGGTGGTGAAGGGAGCTGCTGCTGCTGGGCATTTCTGAAAGATGCATCAGGTTATTGATCAACGCTGAGGTCAGCTGTGATTGATTGGAGCCTTAAAGTCAGATATATTTTTACCCCACCGCCCCGCGCCCTCACATCCTATATACAGACCATAATGGACGTCTGGGAAACTCATGAACTATTCTATACTGTAAAAGCTTCAGCGGCACACTCAAGTTCTATATCTGAATCACGAAAATCAATCTTTCATTTAAAAGATGAAAGAACAAAATGTGTTATAGTTAATTATTGAACATTGTTATTGAAGCCGCCACATATCTGAGTTTAAACTTCACGGTCGGTGTTTCCTCGTGACTTTTACTTCTCTTCTGCCTCATGAGTTCTTACAGAACGTTCTCCATGTTGACATTCGGGTCACAGCCGCCGGAAGTTCCCACTAAAAGCAATCCTCCTCCTCCTCCTCCTCCTCCTCCTCCTCCTCCTCCTCCTCCTCCTCCTCCTCATCCTCCTCCTGCTCGCCTTCCTTCACTATTGATGTGGGGATACATCCATCTTTTCTTTTATTCATGGACTAAGAGCACAGCGCTCCACATACCTGTGACACACACACACACACACACATTGTCTGTGATTTCACTCCCTTTTTATCTTATCGGCCTTGGAAGTTAATTATCTGCTTCGTTTGTCAGTATTGAGATTTAGAGGTTTTTTTGCAGATTTCCTCATTTTTCAAACATAATAAAGATAATGAAAGATGAAAAACTCACATATATTCTCTTATTTTACTTGATACGACTACTTTTACAAGCTTTTAGATGACCAACGCTGTTGCACAGTTGATTGAGATACAGTATGTGATGTATAGATATTTCAAAATGATCGTCAGGCGGTCGCCGTGATTGGTCGATAACCCGACTCGAATCATAATTCATACGTATATATCGCTTTATAGCGATATCACAGGTAACATTTCACTACTTTAACTTCATTATAATGTATTTTACTCTTGTATGACAACACTTCAAGGCCCTTTAAAATGTAATGTGTTCTTTATGGAGCTCTCAGAGGAAGAAGAGCTATTAGCCGATGCTAACACAATAGACATTACACGATACACGATACACAATACAGGATACAAGATACAAGATACAAGATACACAATACACAATACACGATACACGATACACAATACAGGATACAAGATACAAGAAACAAGATACACAATACACAATACACAAACACGATATACGATACAGGATACAAGATACAAGATACAAGATACACAATACACAATACACAATACAATGTCTTGGTGGGATTTGTTGACCAAGTAAACACATATAGAAGATGACAATAAAGAGGCACATTTCAACAAGTGCTTCACATAAAACCATTAAACATAATGCAAAAGAAAAGGAGATTTAAAAACATTCATTTAGACATTAAAAGCAGTCAGTGAAACATCAAAAAGCTATACAACAATAGAATAAAAGTGCCGTTTAAGAGATAAAATACAGCCGTGAAATACAGAAATTGATAGATATCCTTGAATCTGGTTGAATTCGAGGCAGCGGCCAGAACAGAAGGATGTTTCCTGCTTTAGTGCCGTTTCCCACTGCGTTTGTTTTATCAGCATTTCACGTGCGCTGTCATCTGAACGTCGAGTGTTTCTAATCTCAGCCGTTACTTTGGAGCGTTTGAAGTTATTATAACGGACAGAAATGAGGGTAAACTATGTAAAGAAGCTGGAATTATCCTCTCAGCAAATCACACAGTCTCTCGTGTCTCTACGATATCGGCCACAAGAATTAATACGCTGGCATGTTCACTGCATGGATTATTGATCAAAAGCAGAAATCTGCAAGCGTTTGTTTTGATTTCTTTTCACGATGTGGTGAAAAGAACCGAAAAAAACATTAAATAATCAGTGAGGATGTAAAAAAAAACAATTTGGAGTTAATGGACTAAAACGTGCAAAGAAATACGACCTTTTTGTTTTATGAAACAAAAAATGGGAAGTGATGGGAAGAGCTGTCTGTTTCCTCTGGCGTCACTTTCTTCCATCGCTCCCCTCCTCCTCTCCCCCCCTCCTCGTCTTCCTCCTCTCCTCCTCCTCTCCCCCCCCCCCCCCCCTCCTCCTCGTCTTCCTCCCTCCCGTCAGCCCTTCCCGCTGCTAACTGGAGGCAGGCGTGAGTGTGAGGAGAGTTTCAATGACTTGTGGCTGCGCGAGCGCTCACGCTGCGACGTGCACGCATCTAACGGACACGTGCGCGCTCTAACGGACACGTGCACGCCGGGCACAAACGCACTCCGGCATGTGTATGGCCGCCGCAGACTTGTCAGGAATTGCATTGGCTCCCTCTAATCCTAACCTTTACCACCGCTCACTCTGACATTTCCTCTTAATCCCGTTTCTAATCTTAGCCCCCGAAACCCCAGCATCTTACCCCGAAAAGAAGTTTAAAAGAAATCCTTCTGGCTCGGGGAATATTTTTCCTTCCTTCCTTTCCTTCTCTTTAAGTACATTTAATCGTCGTGAGGATTAAATGTTTCCACACAAGGAGACGCACAGAGTCCCAAAGCCAAAGGAACCCCTTTGAATCATTCCAGCTCCTCTTGTGTGTTCCTCCTCCTCCTCCTCCTCCTCCTCCTTCTTCTTCTCCCCGGCGTCAACGCTTCAACACAGAAACACGACTAAACACTTATTCCTCAAAACACACATTCCTCAAAACGTAACCACGGGTGTGAGAAAGTGGCGGTTCGGTCGTCAACAAACCCGGAGAGTCTCCCGTGAACGCGGTGAAAGAGACCGGCGAGGGCCGTGAACCTCGCCGCGTGTTTGAGTTCACGGAGCTTCGTGTTCAGAGAATTAATAAACGTCCGATAATAAGCGTGTCAGACGACTTCCACCGGAGGACGGAGGGAGGAAGTAGAAGTGGGTCAAACCCGTCGGTATCGATGAGGTCCGGAGGTATCGGTTCTTTATTGGTCCCGGAGTGAGACGTCCTTGTCTCAAACCCCCTCGCTCTCTCTGTCTCTCTGTATCTGTCTCTGTCTCTTTGTCTCTCTGTCTCTCTGTATCTGTGTCTCTGTCTCTTTGTCTCTCTGTCTCTCTGTATCTGTGTCTCTTTGTCTCTCTGTCTCTCTCGGCCTCTTTGTCTCTCTGTCTCTTTGTTGCTTTGTCCCTCTGTCTCCTTTTCTATATGTCTCTCTGTCTCTTTGTCTCTGTCTTTTTGTTTCTTTGTCTCTTTGTCTCTCTCTGTCTCTCTCTGTGTCTCTGTCTCTTTGTATCTCTGTCTCTCTCGGCCTCTTTGTCTCTCTGTCTCTTTGTCTCTGTCTTTTTGTTTCTTTGTCTCTTTGTCTCTCTCTGTCTCTCTCTGTGTCTCTGTCTCTTTGTATCTCTGTCTCTCTCGGCCTCTTTGTCTCTCTGTCTCTCTGTCTCTGTCTTTTTGTTTCTTTGTCTCTTTTTCTCTCTCTGTCTCTCTCTGTGTCTCTGTCTCTGTGTATCTCTGTCTCTGTGTCTCTCTGTCTCTTTGTCTCTTTGTATCTCTGTCTCTCTCTGTCTTTTTGTCTCTCTGTCTCTCTCTGTGTCTCTGTCTCTTTGTATCTCTGTCTCTCTCGGCCTCTTTGTCTCTCTGTCTCTCTGTCTCTGTCTTTTTGTTTCTTTGTCTCTTTTTCTCTCTCTGTCTCTCTCTGTGTCTCTGTCTCTGTGTATCTCTGTCTCTGTGTCTCTCTGTCTCTTTGTCTCTTTGTATCTCTGTCTCTCTCTGTCTTTTTGTCTCTCTGTCTCTCTCTGTGTCTCTGTCTCTTTGTATCTCTGTCTCTCTATGTCTCTCTCTGTCTCTTTGTATCTCTGTCTCTCTATGTCTCTCTCTGTCTCTTTGTATCTCTGTCTCGGTGTCTCTCTGTCTCTTTGTATCTCTGTCTCTCTATTTCTCTCTCTGTCTCTTTGTATCTCTGTCTCTCTATGTCTCTCTCTGTCTCTTTGTATCTCTGTCTCGGTGTCTCTCTGTCTCTTTGTATCTCTGTCTCTCTATTTCTCTCTCTGTCTCTTTGTATCTCTGTCTCGGTGTCTCTCTGTCTCTTTGTATCTCTGTCTCTTTGTATTTTGAAGTCCTTTTTTTGTCTCTGTCTCTTTGTCAGCACAGCATGATACTCACATTGTAGCAGAGAGGAGACAAAGATCCAAAGTGAGGCTACATTTGACTTTGATGTTGATGCTAATGCATTTTGCCTTTTACTTAATACGATTTTGAATGCACGGCTTTTACCAGTAACACAGTATTTCTACACGGTGGTATTTTTACTTTTACTTAACAAAAAAAAGTCAGTTTCTCTCCGAAGCAAATGTTTGTTTTTTTATTGAATTTTCTTTTTGTGCCACAATCCAACAGTTTATACGCTTGAGCAACAGTATTTATCGCTCATTATTCATACGTGTTGCCGGAGGGAGAAAACACAGGCAGGGAAACCAGAAGTATTTTTAAAAAAATGATGAATGATAAACAAATTTTGGAGGCAGGATGAAAGTGAAACTGACGTGGAATCGAACCTGGAGGACGAGACGGAAGCACAGCTGGACCGACAGGCGGCTCGCGGTGGAGGAGGAAGAGGACGGTGTGAAGGAAAGATGAAGCCATCTGCGCCACTGAGCTGGTCACGGCTGGCTGCAGTAGCACACACACACACACACACACCCACCACACACACACACACAGGCTCACGGCTTGAATCCACGATGAGTCTTGAAACCAAAAGCAGTGCAGATGTTACGGAGGTGTTGGCCGTCTCTCTCTTAAACATTTATGATATTTAAACAAAAACGAGACACAGCGGTTCTGATTGATCTGAGAGATATGTGTAATTATATAATTCACTGAGGTTCAGAAAAGGTGATTTTTGCACACCTGTACGCAGACAAAAACATCCCAAAGTGTCTGAATATAAATGGAACTCCTGAATCAATTATCCGTACGTGTTGACAGGTGCAGGAATAAACCCGATCAAGACTTCTCTGCTCTGAACACAGTCTAGTTGCTTCGTCTGGGGCTCCACCTTTTATTTGAAGTTCCTGATTCATTCCCTCAATCTACATTGTAAACATGAGTTTATGGTCTCAATCTCTAGTTCCAAGTCTTTTTCAATACATACTGACCACCAGGGGGCGACTCTTCTGGTTGTATAGAAGTCTATGCTTCATGTGTTAAAGCTGCATTCTCTCTCCTGACCACCAGGGGGCGACTCCTCTGGTTGTATAGAAGTCTAAGCTTCCTGTGTTAAAGCTGCATTCTCTCTCCTGACCACCAAGGGGCGACTCCTCTGGTTGTATAGAAGTCTAAGCTTCATGTGTTAAAGCTGCATTCTCTCTCCTGACCACCAGGGGGCGACTCCTCTGGTTGTATAGAAGTCCATGCTTCATGTGTTAAAGCTGCATTCTCTCTCCTGACCACCAGGGGGCGACTCCTCTGGTTGTATAGAAGTCCATGCTTCATGTGTTAAAGCTGCATTCTCTCTCCTGACCACCAGTGGGCGACTCCTCTGGTTGTATAGAAGTCTATATAAATGACTCTACTTCTCTTGATGTACTCCCTCAGTAAACATTGTAAACATTAGTTTTTGGTCTCAATCTCTAGTTTCAAGTCTTCTTCAATACAACGTGATGTTCATTTAGTAAATTATGGTCATTTAGAGTCAAACAGACCATAAAGCAAGGGATGCTTTAGGGCGGGGCTACAAGGTGATTGGCAGGTCGACACCAGATCTCCTCAGTCCTAATATGGTCACTTCCTGTTCACTGGTTGCTTTCTGTCAAGTAGCTGGACGTGGTATTTGGTGCTAATGCTAGCGTTGTTGCGTGAACTAGTTTCTCCCGATGTCCCTAAATGTAGCACGTAATGTCGATGAGTATATTTGAGAGAAATACCCGGTTCAGAGCGAGTGAATGCTGCGGATGGCTCGTGTGCGATTAGGTATTGATTGTTCATCTCTTCCATCTCATTTCATGCAGAATGTGGGTCACATCTGTGTCTGCGTATGCAGCCGCATCTCTGTCTCTCTGTTGATCTTTACCCGAGTAGTTCCCCCCCCCCCCCCCCCCCCCCCCCCCCCCCCCCCCCCCCCCCCCCCCCCCCCCCCCCCCCCCCCCCCCCCCCCCCCCCACTATGTTCTGACAGCAGGCATTTTATAACGGACGTTAAAGCTTAAGCCACGTTTAAGAACAACAACTCTCCTTTAACCAGTTCTGTACTTTTACTGTTGTTTTTATAACATAATTAATTAATTTTCTGTTCGCTGCCTTTCCAATAATCCAGCTTGAATTTATTAACTTTAATTAACTCCGCCTTCACTCTTTTGCATCATTAGCTGAACGATGATGTCGTTTAATCCTTGAAAATAAAAAAATTATGAGTTTATTCATCGGGACGTCAATTTGATCAACGTTAGGAATTATTATTTTTGTTGTTTGCTGTTGCAACATTTTAAAAATGCGTCCATCAAAACCCAAAAAGAGGATCATCTTTAATGAGGCTGCGTGCTAATGAGAGGCTACGTTTATAGTGTAAATGATATGGATGCTAACAGCCTTGTTTACATAATATGTGTGTGTGTGTGTGTGTGTGTGTCTGTGTGAGTGTTGTTTGCGTGTTGTTTGTGTGTGCATGCGTGAGAGAGAGAGAGGAGATTGCCTGTCTACATCGGCTCAGAGGTCGTACGCGATTGGTCGGATCGATATCTGCTCTGCTTTCAGTTTCAGGTCGTTCCACTCGATGCCCCCGAGCTCAGATCAACCGTTAATTCCTTGATAACATCGATCTGTGTGTGTGTGTGTGTGTGTGTGTGTGTGTGTGTGTGTTGGCCATCGTCAGTTCTCACACAGGAAATCACTAAATGCTTTTACCCAGCGTCTGGATCACGAAGTCTGCCTTCAATAATAAACACTGATGGTCGAGTCGTCCTGTGAAGCAACGTCTCCTTAAGGTTTACCTGATGTAATGATGTCAAAGTCTACCTGAAAAGCCACATACAGTAACTTACACCGAGGGGCGACTCCTCTGGTTGTATAGAAGTCTATGCTTCATGTGTTAAAGCTGCATTCTCTCTCCTGACCACCAGTGGGCGACTCCTCTGGTTGTATAGAAGTCTATGCTTCATGTGTTAAAGCTGCATTCTCTCTCCTGACCACCAGGGGGCGACTCCTCTGGTTGTATAGAAGTCTACGTTTCATGTGTTAAAGCTGCATTCTCTCTCCTGACCACCAGGGGGCGACTCCTCTGGTTGTATAGAAGTCTACGCTTCATGTGTTAAAGCTGCATTCTCTCACCTGACCACCAGGGGGCGACTCCTCTGGTTGTATAGAAGTCTACGCTTCATGTGTTAAAGCTGCATTCTCTCAACTGACCACCAGGGGGCGACTCCTCTGGTTGTATAGAAGTCTATGCTTCATGTGTTAAAGCTGCATTCTCTCTCCTGACCACCAGTGGGCGACTCCTCTGGTTGTATAGAAGTCTATGCTTCATGTGTTAAAGCTGCATTCTCTCTCCTGACCACCAGGGGGCGACTCCTCTGGTTGTATAGAAGTCTACGCTTCATGTGTTAAAGCTGCATTCTCTCACCTGACCACCAGGGGGCGACTCCTCTGGTTGTATAGAAGTCTACGCTTCATGTGTTAAAGCTGCATTCTCTCACCTGACCACCAGGGGGCGACTCCTCTGGTTGTATAGAAGTCTATGCTTCATGTGTTAAAGCTGCATTCTCTCTCCTGACCACCAGGGGGCGACTCCTCTGGTTGTATAGAAGTCTATGCTTCATGTGTTAAAGCTGCATTCTTTCTCCTGACCACCAGGGGGCGACTCCTCTGGTTGTATAGAAGTCTATGCTTCATGTGTTAAAGCTGCATTCTCTCTCCTGACCACCAGGGGGCGACTCCTCTGGGGCTACACAGTGATTGACAGGTCGTCACCACAGTGTTGTTTTGATCTTTCAAACTAACTAACTTATACAGTCCGTGAGTCTTTTGGAAAAATAACTGTTATCAGAAATGACCTTCAAGACCTACAAAAACAATACCCGAGGTTCAATAATAAACTGCCGTCGCATTTAATTTGCTTTGATTCATTCAGACGATGCGCTCGGACTCGTGATTCGTGCTCCTGAAATGTTAACCTGACGCGTCCTATTAATGCAGCTGAATACTGTCGTTCAGACAGCTGAGACGTGCTGTGTGTGTGTGTGTGTGTGTGTGTGTGTGTGTGTGTGTGTGTGTGTGTGTGTGTGTGTGTGTGGTTAGCACAGTGAGTCTCCAAGGGGAACGGACATGGCAGGCTGGGAATGTATTCCAGATACAGTTGCTGCCAGTCTGATGAAGCTCCTTAAACAGCCGCCAACTGGTAGAATACAAATGAAACGGCGTTCTCTCTGTCTGCCGGCGAAGAAACACACAAATGTGCCAGGGAGCCAATCTTCATTGTTGTCAGGTTCCTCCTTTGAAACATTGCTTTACAACCTCGGACGTGATTGTGTTGGAGCGACAATGAAAGTCTGCAGCCACTGAGGACTTGAGTTCTGCCACCATTTCACTCGTCCTGCTCTCGACCAAATAAACAGACGGTGTTGTTCTTCCTCCTGCAGTTAACTCGACACACACACACACACACACACACACTGGTCTCTCTTGCTGGACTCCTCAGCGAGACATGTTTGTGTCTAAGGACATTAACGGAGAACGAGAAGCAGCATTGCAGACGGAGGCGAAACACAGGGAGACGCAATGAGAGAGGTTAATGGAATTCTGCCATCTAATATTCACGGCTTCAATCAACCGTCTGATAACAAACCTCCATCAACGGTGAGGAGACAGAACGCTCTCACAGATCATTTCCTGCTTTGTCAAAGCAGCAGCGCGATTGTGCTGAAAGTCACAGGTTGTCGCTTCAACCCACGAGTGGAAGGGTTATGTAAAAATGAGTAACGGAACAATGTAACGGAACAATGTAACGGAACAATACAACAAAACAATGTAACAAACCAACGTAACACAACAATGTAACAAACAACATAACAAAACAATATAACAAAACAATGTAACAAAACAACGTAACAAAACAATGTAACAAACAACGTAACAAAACAATGTAACAAAACAACGTAACAAAACAATGTAACAAACAACGTAACAAAACAATATAACAAAACAATGTAACAAAACAACGTATCAAAACAATATAACAAAACAATGTAACAAAACAACGTAACAAAACAATGTAACAGAACAACGTAGCAAAACAACGTAACAAAACAATATAACAGAACAATGTAACAAAACAACGTAACAAAACAATGTAACAGAACAACGTAGCAAAACAACGTAACAAAACAACATAACAGAACAATGTAACAAAACAACGTAACAGAACAATGTAACAAAACAATGTAACAGAACAATGTAACAGAACAACGTAGCAAAACAATGTAACAGAACAACGTAGCAAAACAACGTAACAGAACAATGTAACAGAACAACGTAACAAAACAATGTAACAGAACAACGTAGCACAACAATGTAACAAAACAACGTAACAGAACAATGTAACAAAACAACATAACAAAACAATGTAACAGAACAATGTAACAAAACAATGTAAAAAAACAATATAACAAAGCAACACAAGAGAACAATGTAACAGACCAGACGGTCCACTTCCTCTCAGCGTCCACAGACACGTATTTTAGAGAAGGAAACCGTCTCGGTGAATAAAACCAATCGATGAGTTTGACAGTCATCGGTGCAAAAACTTCCCCAAATAACAATTAAGAGCTGGCCAACACCATTAACGTTAGCCCAAAGTTCACGTTAGCCCAAACTTCACTTTGACCTATACAAAAAGCCTCACTCTTTGGTTCAGAATAAGGCATAATACACAATGTCAGAAATGTTGATGTTGAATCTTGGTATAATTTGTGGAGGTCGATGTTTCAGCATAAAACTAAGAAGGCCGTCGTCATGCTCAAGAAGGTAATGCACCAAAGGAAATAAAGAACGTGCAGGTTGGCCCTCCTCTGTGCTATCTGCTCCAGTAACAACCCTCTGTGTTCAGGCTGGTTTTCGTTGAGGCTATCACCACAGATTGGGCTTTTTGGAGACGGTCGTAATCGATAAAACTCTTTACCGGTGTCCTGAAACCATCCTGATTATTGTGAGCTGCCTCGTCCAGCCCCAGCTAGGGTCCCTTTAATCCCTTCTTTGTGATCGTCACCCCGTGGAGTCGGCGCACAACTTATTCCATCGCCCTTTGAAACATCAAGGCTTGTCTCAATGGAAAGGTGTGCTTTCAGGTGGTGGTGCGTTCAGGTGGCGGTGCAGTGACCTTTCACTCTGGACCACCAGTACTAACAGGACTTTCAAACGGAAGACCGGTAAGGAAGACCGACACGTTGTGGTTTTATTGTCCTGGTTTTGTTGCCTTTCATCTGGTTTCACTAGAATCGGACCCGCCGGCTCCGATTGTTGTGGCAATAAGACGAGCAGAGAGACGTTGATTTGGAGTAGCAACCCACCGGGAAGTGTTTTAATGAGCACAAGGCAACATTTAAGTCCAACAAATATATTTATATTTGTAGTGTAAACTCAGCCCCCCCATCAGCCCTCCTGCTTCCCAAACATGTTGTGTTCTTTCAGGGTGTCCCTCGGGACCGAGCTTACCGAAAGGACCCGGTACACCATTTACTTTGGGTCAAGATGACCTTTTTGCAGAACACCCGAGTCATTTATAGGAAATTTATGACGCAGTCATTCTTCTTTCTATCAATGGCCCAAGTCCCTATCTCTAGGAAACATCTGTTACACAACCAGATGCTCCCAACAGCATTCAGTTCAAACTACGTTATAACAAGACCATCTTCTCTCTGGTTCTATGTTTACTGATAGAGGTCTATAGAGGACCAGGACTACATTGAGGTCTATAGAGGACCAGTACTACACTGAGGTCTATAAAGGACCAGTACTACACTGAGCGCTATAGAGTACCAGGACTAAACTGAGGTCAATAGAGGATCAGGACTAGACCGATGTCTATAGAGGATCAGGAATAAACTGAGACTGGTTCAGGACCAGGTAGATGTTCCTCACCGTTAATTTCAAATGGAAATTCCTCCCTTTTGGTTTCTGATTGTGTGGTTTATGAAGCAGATTTGTTGTAGCAGCCGAAACCGAGAACACTTTACATGAATAAATGAAAAACAAAAGACACCAATTTGATTCAGAATTTGAAAGATAATGTATTCTCACCAAAAGTGACTTTCAGGAGTGAATCCTGCAGTATAAAGAATGAATTTACATTTGTAGTAATGAAAAGCCGTCTGTGATTTATTCCAACAGGTACTTTCTCACCGGGTCCTGGTGGTGTGGGTTGTCTCCTTCAGTACTTAACCTTTTAAAAACCTCTTCTAATCAACAAAGACTGCTGTATTTGGATGTATTGAACACCATAAGTAATATACAAGTTACATATATGGTTTGGTACATGAGAAAATTCAAATTGCACAGATGGTGCCCAAATGTCCATTTTGCATAATTAATCTGTACTAAAACCTCTCTAACTGTGTTCTGCTTCACTTTTTCAAAGTCAAACTTTGCAGGGAGACTGGTCCCATATGTTGCTATGATCTTGGTGGTTTTTGACCTTTGCTCTGCATCCTTCCAAGAGATAATCATCCTGAAAGTGCTTTTTTTTCCTAGGCGAACCTGAAAATGAAATGTTTGCTGTGTTTCATCTTTATTTACTCTTAACCAGTAACACATATACTAATATTGACACGTCTGAAGAAAAGCTCACATGGGTTGCCTTTATTATAACACCAACATTATTCAAATAGCCTTTGTGGTTGCAGAGATACACCCTTTTTAGTTTGGGTATGTTATTTCGAGGAGAAACCTAAAAAATAGGTTGTTTTTTTAAAAGGTTAAGACCTTTGTCCTTCCCTCGTTATTCAGTTTAAAGTGTTTAATCTGTGCCACATGAGCTTTCCTATCTATCTGTAAAAAATGAAACCCAAAGGATTTGCTTTCGCTGTGCCTCGGTTGTGTTGTTGCACTCGTCCCATCTACCTTATTGGAGTCAATCATCATGTGACTTTGAACCGGTACACCGGTTATCCACACGAGTTGCGTCCACGCCGTTTCTGAAGGAGCTTCAAAAAGCTGCTGCACACAGAAGGTCCCGTTAACTTCCTGTCATGAATCAGCGTAAGATGAATAATTAAAAGCCCAGATGTTGAGCAGTCCATTATTGTTTACAACCGGTTTACAAGACGAATGTGCTGCGTTTACTTTCCTCCGAGGAGACGCTGATGAGGGCCGACGGACTTGTGGCTTTTCTTCGTCTTTTTGTTTTTGCCGGAAATTTGCTGCGACATTCGCTGTTGTGACAGTTTGATGAGGCTTTAAGACGGGAGGCTTGTCACACAGTGATTTAATAAGGTGGAAAAATGTGTGATTTAATGAATAGAAAAGAGAAAAAAGAGGATGAAGTAAGGAAATAAATGACCTTATAGTTTAGATCTAGATGTACCTCTTCTTTCCTTCAATAACTATTTTAAACAGACGTGTATATTTCAGACACTATGTTTTATTTATTTATTTAGTTCACCTTGTAGCCCCGCCCTAAAGCATCCCCTGCTTTATGGTCTGTTTGACTCTAAATGACCATAATTTACTAAATGAACATCACGCTGTATTGAAGAACACTTGAAACTAGAGATTGAGACCAAAAACTAATGTTTACAATGTTTACTGAGGGAATAAATCAAGAGAAGTAGAGTCATTTATATAGACTTCTATACAACCAGAGGAGTCGCCCCCTGGTGGTCAGGAGAGAGAATGCAGCTTTAACACATGAAGCATAGACTTCTATACAACCAGAGGAGTCGCCCCCTGGTGGTCCGTAGAGAGAATGCAGCTTTAACACATGAAGCATAGACTTCTATACAACCAGAGGAGTCGCCCCCTGGTGGTCAGGAGAGAGAATGCAGCTTTAACACATGAAGCATAGACTTCTATACAACCAGAGGAGTCGTCCCCTGGTGGTCCGTAGAGAGAATGCAGCTTTAACACATGAAGCATAGACTTCTATACAACCAGAGGAGTCGCCCCCTGGTGGTCAGGAGAGAGAATGCAGCTTTAACACATGAAGCATAGACTTCTATACAACCAGAGGAGTCGCCCCCTGGTGGTCCGTAGAGAGAATGCAGCTTTAACACATGAAGCATAGACTTCTATACAACCAGAGGAGTCGCCCCCTGGTGGTCAGGAGAGAGAATGCAGCTTTAACACATGAAGCATAGACTTCTATACAACCAGAGGAGTCGCCCCCTGGTGGTCCGGAGAGAGAATGCAGCTTTAACACATGAAGCATAGACTTCTATACAACCAGAGGAGTCGCCCCCTGGTGGTCAGGAGAGAGAATGCAGCTTTAACACATGAAGCATAGACTTCTATACAACCAGAGGAGTCGCCCCCTGGTGGTCAGGAGAGAGAATGCAGCTTTAACACATGAAGGATTGGTCAAGGTTGAATACAACTCGTGTCAATCAAATATTTATCAAAATAAATGAGCCATCAATAATATGAGTGAACCCAATGTTCATCTGCTTTAGGGACATTAAAGTGTTGGAATCTGAGCAAAATTGTGTGTGTGTGTGTGTGTCTGTGTGTGTGTGTGTGTGTGTCAACATCTGCTTCTGAGTGGCTGCCTGAGTAATGGCAAGCTGTGAAAGCTGAAATGAGTTTCTTGATGGTGGTGGTGTTGACACGTTGGCGATAATAAAGGTACATGCAGTAGGAGCACAAACACAAAAGCCTTTTCATTTTCCGTCTGTAATGAAAAACAGCAGAAGGAGAATAAAGAAAAGCGTTCGTGTTGTTGACAACGCAGAGAAGGTATTTACCGTCTAGTGAGGTGACAGCGCCCGTGTTCCTGCTGCGTAAATGACACGCAAAAAAAGAGAAAAGTGCACCGCGATCAGTGTGTGTTGTGTTGTTGTGACCGCAGTGTGTGTGTGTGTGTGTGTGTGTGTGTGTAAATGCTGCTCTGTGCTGTTTTTGAACTAATCCGCTGGAGATGGCATTTTAGCATGCACGGCAGAGCGGATTGCCTGTCTTTGCATTTCTTCTTCTTTTTCTTTGCCCCCCTCCTCTTTGCTCAGCTCCTGTCATGCCTAACTACCCTGTCTCTCCACGACACCATCACCGGTGTGTGTGTGTGTGTGTGTGTGTGTGTGTAAGCTCCACTGGGCTCTGGCTGTGCCGGCTAGATAACCCGGCTCCTGATAAGCCCAGCAGGACAGTGACAGAACCACCCGGAGTCGCGCTCCAGGGGCATAAAAATAAATAGATAAAAATGAGAAGTTGTGTCTTGACTGTGGACATGATTCCTCTCCCCAGATAAAGAAGTCCCCTCCTCTTCCACCCGGCCCCCAGCGGTGACTCCAGCCGGCGGCCCCCGAGCCCGGAGCTCCAGCTCACTGACCGGAGCTCTGCTTCAGTCGGTGCTGACTCAGAAGGGGGGCGTCCTCCCCTCCGCTCTGCCCCAGAACCTGCTTCCTCTCCTGGGCCGAGGGCTCAGCGTGGGCTCCCTCCCCGGAGGTGGTTCTCTGGAGCATCAAAGCGGGGGATCACCGAGGAGGGCGAACCCCCCGGCGGAGGCCGTGGTGGCGGAGGCCGTGGCGGCGGAGGCCGTGGCGGCGCCGGCGTCGGGCCTAGGCAGCAGCGGTCCAGACGAGCCTCTTCCCACACACACACACACACAGCTGGCTCACACACACACACACACTCCTGAGCAGGAAGAGGAGGAGCCGGAGGAGGAGGTCACCACCGAGATGATGGACATGGACACGCAGACGGAGACCCCGTCCTCAGGTACACAGCTCGTTACATGGAAACAGTCTTTTTACAACGAACTTAGGAAAAGATCGTGAATAACTTATTAGGTTTAGGAAAAGATCGTGATTAACTTATTAGGTTTAGGAAAAGATCGTGAATAACTTATTAGGTTTAGGAAAAGATCGTGAATAACTTATTAGGTTTAGGAAAAGATCGCAAATAACTTATTAGGTTCAGGAAAAGATCGTGAATAACTTATTAGGTTCAAGAAAAGATCGTGATTAACTTATTAGGTTGAGGAAAAGATCGTGAATAACTTATTAGGTTTAGGAAAAGATCGCAAATAACTTATTAGGTTTAGGAAAAGATCGCAAATAAGTTATTAGGTTCAGGAAAAGATCGTGAATAACTTATTAGGTTCAAGAAAAGATCGTGATTAACTTATTAGGTTGAGGAAAAGATCGTGAATAACTTATTAGGTTTAGGAAAAGATCGTGAATAACTTATTAGGTTCAAGAAAAGATCGTGATTAACTTATTAGGTTTAGGAAAAGATCGTGAATAACTTATTAGGTTTAGGAAAATCGTGAATAACTTATTAGGTTTAGGAAAAGATCGCAAATAACTTATTAGGTTCAGGAAAAGATCGTGAATAACTTATTAGGTTCAAGAAAAGATCGTGATTAACTTATTAGGTTGAGGAAAAGATCGTGAATAACTTATTAGGTTTAGGAAAAGATCGTGAATAACTTATTAGGTTCAAGAAAAGATTGTGATTAACTTATTAGGTTTAGGAAAAGATCGTGAATAACTTATTAGGTTTAGGAAAAGATCGCAAATAACTTATTAGGTTCAGGAAAAGATCGTGAATAACTTATTAGGTTCAAGAAAAGATCGTGATTAACTTATTAGGTTTAGGAAAAGATCGTGAATAACTTATTAGGTTTAGGAAAAGATCGCAAATAACTTATTAGGTTTAGGAAAAGATCGCAAATAAGTTATTAGGTTCAGGAAAAGATCGTGAATAACTTATTAGGTTCAAGAAAAGATCGTGATTAACTTATTAGGTTGAGGAAAAGATCGTGAATAACTTATTAGGTTTAGGAAAAGATCGTGAATAACTTATTAGGTTCAAGAAAAGATCGTGATTAACTTATTAGGTTTAGGAAAAGATCGTGAATAACTTATTAGGTTTAGGAAAAGATCGCAAATAACTTATTAGGTTCAGGAAAAGATCGTAAATAACTTATTAGGTTCAAGAAAAGATCGTGATTAACTTATTAGGTTCAGGAAAAGATCGTGAATAACTTATTAAGTTTAGGAAAAGATCGCAAATAACTTATTAGGTTTAGGAAAAGATCGCAAATAAGTTATTAGGTTCAGGAAAAGATCGTGAATAACTTATTAGGTTCAAGAAAAGATTGTGAATAACTTATTAGGTTTAGGAAAAGATTGTGAATAACTTATTAGGTTCAAGAAAAGATTGTGATTAACTTATTAGGTTTAGGAAAAGATCGTGAATTACTTATTAGGTTCAAGAAAAGATCGTGATTAACTTATTAGGTTTAGGAAAAGATCGTGAATAACTTATTAGGTTTAGGAAAAGATCGTAAATAACTTATTAGGTTCAGGAAAAGATCGTGAATAACTTATTAGGTTCAAGAAAAGATCGTGATTAACTTATTAGGTTCAGGAAAAGATCGTGAATAACTTATTAAGTTTAGGAAAAGATCGCAAATAACTTATTAGGTTTAGGAAAAGATCGCAAATAAGTTATTAGGTTCAGGAAAAGATCGTGAATAACTTATTAGGTTCAGGAAAAGATCGTGAATAACTTATTAGGTTCAAGAAAAGATTGTGAATAACTTATTAGGTTTAGGAAAAGATCGTGAATAACTTATTAGGTTTAGAAAAAGATTGTGAATAAGTTATTAGTTTCAGGAAAAGATCGTGAATAACTTATTAGGTTTAGGAAAAGATCGTGAATAACTTATTAGGTTCAGGAAAAGATCGTGAATAACTTATTAGGTTTAGGAAAAGATCGCAAATAACTTATTAGGTTTAGGAAAAGATCGCAAATAACTTATTAGGTTTAGGAAAAGATCGCAAGTAAGTTATTAGGTTCAGGAAAAGATCGTGATTAACTTATTAGGTTTAGGAAAAGATCGTGAATAACTTATTAGGTTTAGGAAAAGATCGTAAAATAGTTAGGTTTAATAAAAGATCGTTTTAGGTTAAAATCACTATGGAAGCGTCCTTATTTAAATGATCAAATTACGTGACGAGTAAATCAACGTTTGCGTCTCTTGACACGGAGAACAAAGCCTTCTGGGTAAAAAAAACTGCTGTGTGTGTTGTTGTTGTTTTAATTACAGCTCATTAATTTCTACGAGCGCCGGATGAGAACAACCCGCGTCAGGTCAACGTGTTTTATGAATTATGGGATGATGAGCGATGAGCCCTGAGGTGCCTGTGATTATTTATTTCCAGTCATTGTCACTGGTTTCCTGCTGCGGAGCCGCTTTGATCCCTTTAATTTCCTTCATTAATTATACACAGCAGGGATTTCCAGCTCGCATTAAAAGAGATTACAAGGCAGGGCTGAGGACACAAACAATAATACGTACATAAATAAATAATAAAGGACAGTGTGCTCTGTCTCCTGCAGCGCTGTCCGGCTGCACGGTGAACTTCTCCGACCCGGAAGGCTACATCGACTCGTCCGATGACCCCCCGCTGCCCGACGGCCCCGTGGTCCACTGCACCTACACGGTGACGGTGTACACCGGCTACGGGGTGGAGCTGCAGGTAAACACACACACACACACACACACCCAACCACCACACTGATACTCACACACTCTGCTGGACATCAGGTGTGTTTACGTCTGATCTCAGGTTGAACTCTACCTCCGAGTGGCAGCTGCTGGTACTTCAGCTGCTAAATAAACAATAAACATAGTGAGAAAATATTGAAAAAATATTGAAAACTTTGCAATAAAAAATGTGAAACAATATATATATATAAAAATGTAATGTGTGTATATAAATATATATATAAATATATATGTTAAATATATATTTAAAATACATAAAATATCAAAGATTCCAGTGAATTCTTCGAAGAGAGCTGGAAACCTTTTATTAACTATTTGAACGTTGCTGCAATCCAACAAGAGAGCCCCCCCCCCCCCCTCACCCCTATTTATTTTAATTTGACTATTAATTTAATTTAATTTATTTCCCATTAAAGATATTAAAAATATCTATTTTAAATATATATATGTTACAAAATATACATTTTAAATATATATTTTTAAATGATTATATTTTACATGCTGACATTAATTCACACAAAGTATCAAATATCAAAAGAAACACGTTATGAAAGGACATTTAGATACAAATTAAACGATGAATCCTGATCCCTGTCGTAAAGTCTTCGACACAACTAAACTGTCCCGTCTGAAACTAATTTATTTATACGATATATTCTAATTTCTTCCTATTGTTTCCACTTTATTATTCCTTCTTTTTACTGACCCTCTGTCTGAAGCTTCATATGCTCATCAGGGTTGCATTCCCTCGTCTGCTGTAAACAGATTAAAGCGCTCCGTGTTCCTCAGACTGGAGAGCTTTGTCTCTTCATGGGTTCTAAACTCAGAATAAAGGAATCGGGCATCAATAAAATGATTAATAAAGTCTCATTGTTGTGATTTTTGTTCTTTCAGCTGCTTTGAACGAGACGAATAAAACATGAAATGAGTTGCAGACGAATTTTAGATGAGGCACGACGGGGGAAAAGTTCTCCAGATGATCAATGACATTAAGACACTATTTTTTTTGTATTGCAAGTTTTCTGAAATATAATTGTTTTCAATATGCAAATGAGGCATTATCATATATTTACAAGAGGAATCTCATTTTTTTCTGAGTTTTATTCTCCATTTGAACTAAAATGACATCCGTTCGTGTTCGTTCTACAAAATAAAAGCCCCGTTCAGGCGGACAGAGGAGTCGACTAACAAGTTCAGAACAAATCAAAACAGTCCGAGAGGTCAGAAGCTCTCCTATTGGGTGAAACCAAACACACCTGACCTCTCTCTCTCTCTCTCTCTCCAGGTGAAGAGCGTGAACCTGTCGGAGGGCGAGCAGCTGTCCATCAGCAGCGCCGATGAGCACGGCGCCCTGCTGGTCCTGGCCAACCACACGCTGCTGGTGGAGGGTCAGGTGATCCGCAGTCCCACCAACACCCTGTCCGTCTACTACCGCTCGGCGCCGGAGGCCAGCACGGGCGTCTTCCAGCTGCACTACCAGAGTGAGTGTGTGTGTGTGTGTGTGGGCAGCAAATATGAATATGCATGTGCGTGTGTGTGTTTTTATTTTTTAAATGCACCATACAAATTAAACATCTTCATTAGGGCCCAGCAGGGAGCGCTTGTACTCTGTGTACGTGCTGATTGCGTAATCAAACGTCTTCTCGGCTAATCACTTAGCGCGTGATTGAATCTGTCGGTGAATTGGCTGATGGGAGATCTGATTAATGGGCTCTCATCTAATTAGGAGGATGGGGATACGGGTGGGGTTGTATACAGTGTGTGTGTGTGTGTGTCAGTCCATATAATGGTTATGACAAGGACTGGAAGTGTGTTACCCACCTGAGTCCTTCATCTCATCCTCACAGGAGAAGAAGTGTTTAAAAACACCTCCAGGGAGACGGCTGTGCTCCAGAGGAGGCCTGAAAAACAGCATTCAGGGAATAAAAACAGGCATAAACACACCAGGAATATTATTATTATTAACCGCAGCTCACAAAAGCTTATTTAATTACAATTAACTCAATTAAAATCCCCCCCGTGGGGAGTTTGATTTCTCAAGTGACCCTCCAAACAGATTAGAAAGGAAAATGATGACTTACAAAACGCCTTAAAGCTGACTTTAATTAAGTAAGGATGTTTTCTTTCCTTCATGATAATATATTTGTATAATTAACGATGCGATGCTTCTGTGAAAGTGGCAATGGGCATTGAAAGAAACCCAAACTGTAAATGGAATAATGTGTAATGAACAAAAACATTTTTTTACATTGACATCATTGCTTTGGTGAATACTCGACTCTGATTGGCTGCTAGCGTATATACTAATTCCTGGTAATGTTCTCAATCAATACGCCGGCTACAATACATGAAATATATTTTAATATCTTATTCACAACGAGCGTCGAGCTTCAGTTTAACGCATAAAGCAACAAGAAGGGAGAAACCCGTTAGCTTCCTGTTAATCAAGATTATGTCAAAATAAGATGTTGCTTCGACATATCGTCAAATATTATTTATTGTTTACTATACGCAATGTTATTTACTTAGACTCTTGCTGTCATAAAAAACAAAGCATAGATATTGATATTGATTTGGTGACGTTATTCACCTTCAATCTTCGTAGCGTAAACTTAGCTTTATGCTATAGCGCCAATGCTAATCAAGATTTGGAACAGCTGGCTAGTCTTGTTTAGTAAACAAACTAATACATTAATATTTACTGTTCATCAACCATATGCCATGTTGTTTACTTAGACTCTTGCTTTCATAAATAACTAAGCATAGATATTGATATTGATTTGGGGCGGTGACGTTATTTACCTTTAACCTTCGTAGCATGAACTTAGTTTTATGCTATAGCGCCAATGCTAATCAAGATTTGGAACAGCTGGCTCGTCTTGTTTGGTAAACCAACTAATAAATAATATTGTAAATATTGTTGTTGACATGGCTGAGTGGTTAAGTTAATGGAGTTTAGTGCTTCTTGGCTTCTCGTGTGCGTGTCACGAGGGAACTCTTCCCCCTGTGCTCAGTCTTCAGGCTGAGCTGCTCGCTGCCGAAGAGGCCTCACTTCGGGGAGGTGTCCGTGCTGGACCTGCTGCCCGGAGGCCTGGCCCGCTTCCACTGCCACATGGGTTACCACCTGCAGGGAGCGCCGCTGCTCACCTGCCTCAACGCCTCCCTGCCGGTGTGGAGCGGCAAGGTGCCCGCCTGCAGAGGTGAGCGACGCTGCCGTGATAGAGTCTTTCTATTGGCTCTCCACAAAGGAGTCTTTCTATTGGCTCTCCACAAAGGAGTCTTTCTATTGGCTCTCCATGAAGGAGTCTTTCTATTGGCTCTCCACGAAGGAGTCTTTCTATTGGCTCTCCATGAAGGAGTCTTTCTATTGGCTCTCCACAAAGGAGTCTTTCTATTGGCTCTCCACAAAGGAGTCTTTCTATTGGCTCTCCACGAAGGAGTCTTTCTATTGGCTCTCCACGAAGGAGTCTTTCTATTGGCTCTCCACGAAGGAGTCTTTCTATTGGCTCTCCATGAAGGAGTCTTTCTATTGGCTCTCCACGAAGGAGTCTTTCTATTGGCTCTCCATGAAGGAGTCTTTCTATTGGCTCTCCATGAAGGAGTCTTTCTATTGGCTCTCCACGAAGGAGTCTTTCTATTGGCTCTCCACGAAGGAGTCTTTCTATTGGCTCTCCATGAAGGAGTCTTTTTATTGGCTCTCTATGAAGGAGTCTTTTTATTGGCTCTCCATGAAGGAGTCTTTGTATTGGCTCTCCATGAAGGAGTCTTTCTATTGGCTCTCCATGAAGGAGTCTTTCTATTGGCTCTCCACGAAGGAGTCTTTCTATTGGCTCTCCATTAAGGAGTCTTTCTATTGGCTCTCCACGAAGAAGTCTTTCTATTGGCTCTCCATGAAGGAGTCTTTCTATTGTGGATTGTTATGACGTCGTTAGTTCAGTTGTCAACGTGGAGATGTTCAAAATGTAATATTGAGATTTTTTAACCAATCTGCCGATTGTCTATAAAATACAGTTACAGAATGAGATATTAAAAATGCCAATCAAAATAACCTTCTTCATGCACGTTGATAGAACTAAACTATATAATGTTTATGTTTATGAAAATATTCTGTTTGTAAACGTGTGTCTTCATTGTGCCTTTAAACAAATAAAGCTCTTTGTGGAGGCACAGTGAAGAATGCCACCGTGGGGAGGGTGCTGTCGCCATCGCCCCACCACGGGCCCAACGCCACCCAGGACCGCTCCTGTTCCTGGTCCCTGGAGGCCCCCAAGGACCAGAGGCTGCACCTCCACCTGGAGAGACTGTCCCTGGGAGCCACTGACAGGTAGCAGTGCCTCAGAGAGAATGCAGCTTTAATACATGAAGCATAGACTTCTATACAACCAGAGGAGTCGCCCCCTGGTGGTCAGGAGAGAGAATGCAGCTTTAACACGTGAAGCATAGACTTCTATACAACCAGAGGAGTCGCCCCCTGGTGGTCAGTAGAGAGAATGCAGC